>NW_016693709.1:0-1502 GCF_001604755.1 Lepidothrix coronata | reverse complement strand
CAACCCTCAGCACAGCCAAGGCCACAACCCTTCCTGAAAGGTGTCCCTTCTGGGCAGGGCCAAGGGGACAAACCCCTCCATCTGTCCCTGCACATGTTGTGTCCAACTCTCATCCCCCACTTAGGGACAAAGTCAGGCTACATTGTGTGTTTAGCTTTGCATTTTCTTCACTCTTTTGTGCTTCCAAGACACACACACCCCAGTCTGGGCAGAGTCTGGCCCCCCAGAGAACACGAGACCTGACTATTTTTGGCTCCTGCTGCAGTGGCTGCAACTTGGGCCACAGTCTGTGCCAGGAGAAGAGAGGTCCCTCTGCACAGAAACTCCTTGGCAATGGAGTTCTTAAGAAAACGGGACAGGCTGTGGGGATCAGTGTCAGGGCATGGCCTGGGAAGTGTCTTGAGCATCCTCCTGTTTACTATGACCAGCTTTTTCATCCCTTTTCTCTCTGCTTTCTCACACTTGTTCCTTCACAAACCACCATGATCTCACCATTTCCTTTCCTTTGGTTCTTCCCTAGAGATCCCACCACAAGTCTTGCACAGTCTCCAAATGTGCTTTCTTGTTGCCCATCAAAAGATTCACACCCCAAAGAATATCCTCCATCTTCAACTGGCAAGGTCATCCTGGGAGGCTCTGCCATTGACCCATTTAGTGAAACTTCCACACAGAGGTGTTGGAACTTTACTTGAATTGATTTTTTACCTTTTGGGTTTACAATGGCTTCTCCAAAAACATGGTAATTCTTGTCCTAGCAACAGAAATTCTTTGGAAAAGGAGTTTGGGACTCAAAGAAGCACAGAATGGTTTGGGTTGGAAGGGACATAAAAGCTCATGTGGTCCAAGTCCCTGGACATGGACAGTGACATCTTCACTAATTCAGGCTGCTCAAAGTTCCTGACCTTGGACAGATCCAGGGATGGGAAATCCTCTTCTGTTGCAGTTCTTGCCAGCCCCATTGGTAAGTATTACTACATTTTATGCAATAAAAAAAAGCTCCCCTATTTCAGTTCAAAGTCATTGCCCCCTGTTCTACCACTACAGCCCTTGGTAAAACGTATCCCTGTGACTATCTTAGACCATGTTTTCATCTGCAGACACGTTGGAGAGTGCTCAGAGATGTCCCAGGAAGAGGTTTGGAGGTCTGAGACATATGACCACTATACAGGGGCAAAGGAGTGGTGGGTTCAATGGTGTGCAGACAGAGGACAGCAGAGAAGAACCCTGGGAGTGCTTGAAAAGTCACATCAGAGAGGGTGGATGCTTTTGTCGTAACAGAAAACAGCACGAGAAAGAAAGAATTAATGCCAAGTGCAGCTGGAGAGGTCCAAACTCGCATGAGGAGAAAAGAATTTCACTCCAAGGGCAGTGCTGTGGTGCAACACATCACCCAGAAAGAGTCTGGATGACCCCAAGGCTTTGTGTGTGCAGGAAGAGCCAGGGAGGACGCAGAGATGTCAGTGCAGGAAGGTGCCAGCCAGGTGGGGCAGCCGGGGGGATGA
>NW_016693708.1:0-1503 GCF_001604755.1 Lepidothrix coronata | reverse complement strand
TGCTGCTCAAAAGGCTGTGTTAGCTTTGATGTTAGTGGAGCAGCACAATAACCTGCCCTTGGTATTTCTTATTTGGCAGCTGCAGATAAGCCCAAAATGATCTGCAAGGGGCTGTTTGCTCTGAATATAAAGTGTTAATGCTGAGAAACTGATTAAAAATAGGTGTCTCTGAAGTCCTGCTGGAAACTGGCATTCAAACAGTGAAGAGCTACCAAAGCACAAATGGTTTAAAAAACGCCCCAAACCCAACCAATCAAAGAAATCCCCAAGCAAACCCACCCTACCCTCACCCCATCCTCTCCCCCTGCACCCCCTGAAAAAACAAGCAAACCCACCCCCCCAAAATAAACAAACAACCCCTGCCCCCAACCAGTTATACTGCCAAGATGTTTTTCCCTGATAAAAATATCCCAAAGTGATGCTAAACCCATTAGGAAGGAGGTGATCCTGTCTGCAAAACATGTCACTAATGGGAAGAAAAACAACTTCCTGAGTGGACAAGGCATCTCAATTATTTTTATCTCTCCATAGATACATTCCTGTGCAGGCACAGGCTGTGAAGGAGTGAAATGTGGGAACATCAGAAGAGGGGAGAATTTTCATAGCAAAAGGAGTGTAATGTACATCACTAATTGGGGTGTGAATCATTTGGCTGCTTATTGGACTCCCTTCCCCATTCTCCTCCTTCAGTGTCCCTGGAGAGGGAAGGGGTGAATGGCCCCTGTGGCTGTGTCCTGCCCACCACAGTGCTGGCCCAGCTTGGTGGCTTTAGGATTTTGTTCCTGGGACTCCTCACAGTCTCTTGGGTTTTCAGCAGATGAGAGTTTCCCTAAATTTCATGCTATACTCCCATTTTCTCCTGCATTTTCATAGTTGCTCCTTCATGATTATTTTTATCCTGATTCCTGTTTTTCTAGCAGAATGTGGTGAAAAATAGACCCAGTGAGAGCTGTCCTACCAGGGATAGCATCATTATATGCTGTTTACTTTTCCAAAATTTTAACTGAGACATGAACAAAAGAATCTTTGCAATATCTCTTCTTGCCCTCTGCTGCTTTTCTCAGTGGCATATTGCTCTTCAGCTGTTTGGCATAACTTTTTAAATTAAGATTAGCAAGATGCTATCCTAAATGCATTGCTAAAGCATCAGGATCATCTCTCTTACAGATCCAATCCTCCAATACAAATTCCTATGGAAATTAATGGGCTGTCTGGATTCCAGTGCAAGATTGAGACTTCATAGTGTAAATCGATCAATATAGTGTAAATCGGTCAATACAGGCAATCAAGTGAGTCAGGCAAGGTTTATGCTTAATACACTCTTGCTGTCATCCCTCATTATTCTGTTCAGATTTGTGTAACTCAAGCACACACACGCAAATCCTTCAAACCATATGGCTTTGCTGGGTTCTCTCCATCCCTTTACTTCACATTTCATACCATTGCTGGTTTTTTTTGGAAGTTGTAGTTATGCAGTAGTAATTAAGATGGAAATCCTTCTCT
>NW_016693707.1:0-1503 GCF_001604755.1 Lepidothrix coronata | reverse complement strand
CACATATAAATTTGAGAATTATATTTTAACTTAAGAGGATTTGCATTTTTTTTTCATGAATATATATTGCCTGTCATGTACAAAGTGTTACATTCCTGTTACACTGAGTTTACCCCTTTTGCTTCAAAAAACAACATTAAAAATGTGCTTTACTTTTTATTTCTATCATTTGACATACTCTGCCATAAATCCTTGGTTTCTGGGTGTGCAGTAAACCTGGTATTTTTATAAAAAGTTATATATGGAGCCCTCCAGGGGTGTGTTGCTAAGCAAAGCAACCATAAATTCTGAGTTCAGTAAATCATATCCCATCACATACAATGTCTCTCACCATCCCTTATCACACCCTGCTTTAGCTTAGTCTGAAATCCTAGATGATGTTGCTTGTAGAAACTAAGTTCAGGTATCGATGATATGACTTCTAGAGTATGTTCCTTGAATCAGAGGGCTCATGGAGGTACTTTTAATCACTCCTGTTGAAGCTGTTTCAGTTTGTGTGGAGTCATTCTCTATTCACTGACCTGGAGAAGAGAGATTGATTTGGGCAAGACTGTTGTCAGGGCACTTGGTTTAGGGGCAGTAGCACAGCTTTCCTGCCACATTGTCTGCTAACTAGCTGGTATAGCATAGCAAAACATGGATCAGGAGGCCAGCTGCATGGATTTCACTCTCAGTATGAAAAGCACAAAGAGGATAAGGTTCAGCAACTGAAGGCGAACAATTTATTGTGTCTCATGAGCACAAATTTATGACTAGTTCTGTGGGTCTGAGGGTACTGCAGCAGACCTTGAAGAAAGTGCCATCTAATCCATGTATACAGTACAGCACTGACAAAATTTAGCCAAGGAGCATAGGCTGTATCCCTTGTTTGTTTGCAGAGTTGCCACAAGCCCATTTAAAATTTGGTATAAATAAAAGATAACATTGAGTAATGACTGCAGGCAAGGCTACAGCAGTGTGCTGGCTCAGCCATGAAAATATGATAGTGCCAATAAAATAATAAGAAAACCACAATTAGGTTAAAGACTTTCCCTAATTACTAATTTTCTAACTCTTGTATAATAGTCTTTTGGCTACATCTTCTCAAGTTCCTTCTGGTAAGCAAATTCATACTAATTATGGTTTTTTTCAGTGTTCTCTTTTTATTGTGCCTACAATTTTTTCCTTCACTTTGCTTTAGAGTGAAAGAAAAAATACTTGTTTAGAAATTATATATATGTAACAGGATTTCAGTTAAAAGATCAGGATCAGAAAGTGATTATTCCAAAGAGTTAATATGTTCTTTAAAAAAATATGTACAGGTGGATATTTTAAGCACAGAGGAGCCACACACCACAGTGTTTTTAAGTGGAAATACGAAATGGATGTAATCTTAGGTCACAGGTCCAATCCTGATTTTTTCTGTCCTTGTCAAAGCACGAAAGGTTATGGATAAATGAGGCATAAAACGCATATGGATGGGCAGGCTTCACACCCAGAACAACCTTTTTTTTTTTTTTTTTT
>NW_016693706.1:0-1503 GCF_001604755.1 Lepidothrix coronata | reverse complement strand
AGTTATGTGCTGCCCGGAACAACATGGAACTGGAAAGTTCATCACAGTACAATTAGTCATTTAACTGGGAACCCAGATGTCTCTGCAAAAGGCACGATTACACATCTGGTTGTGTAATCAGTGCTGTTAATCCACCTAAAATTTTGGCATCCACAACCAGTCCTGAAGTCAGGAGCTCCCATGTTCGAGTCTGTTGTGGTGTGTGGTGAGAACAGCTTTTCATGGCCAGTGAACTCAGAAGTGCAACAGGCACCTCTGCAGAGCCCCTGAAGCTGCCTGGATGGGCCTGATAACCCCAAACTGGGCTCTGTGGAACTCGGGTCTCCGTTGGTGTCTGTGCTTTGTCACTGTGGGTGTAACATGGACAAACTGTCGCTGAGGTTTGCATTTCCTCTTCTGCAAGACACAGGCCCCATCTTCCCCTCCCACAGAGATGTTCAGGCTGGAAGTGCATTGTGAAATCCTTGCTTGGTGGCAGAGTAAGGAAAAGATATTGTTTTCTGTTAAAAAAACCCCAAACACTTATTTTCTGTAATAGCCAATATTTGCCTAATTTCTCTTCAAAAAATGGAACATGGAAATCACCAAGACTGTTGCTGCTGATGGACCATATGAAACCAGCCAGCCCCGAGGTGCTCTTTGGGGAAGGAAGTGGTTATTCCATAAATCCTTTCCTGGAGGTAGGAGAGGATCATTCCAACTGTTTGTTGCAAGACCAGGGGCTATGCAGGGCTGTGGCTCCTCTCTGCTGTGGCTCTTTCCTTCTAAAAAATGCAGCAGTTCAGCTGCCTCATCCAGCTCTTGAGGTGGCTGGATTCAGGATTTCTCCAAGGGATGATGGATATAATCCTAGAATGTCCTCAGTTGGAAGGGACCCAAGAGGATCATCCAAGTCCAGCTCCTGTCTCTGCACAGGACACCCCAGGAATCCCACCATGGGCAGGGGCAGGTTGAGCAATAACCATCTGAGATCAATAATGTGGTTTTTTCTGAGCAGAAGAGGTGCTTTGTTTTCGTGACTTTCAAGCAGTGACTGGCACATCTTTCTGAGCAACGAGATGTGTCAGGACAGAGCTGCCCTCCAGTTAAGTGGGACACAGCTCTCTGTGCTCTGAGCACCTTTGTCCCCTGTTTGCTGTCATTTTGTGCTCCAGAGCTGGATGCTTGTCTTTCAAGGAAGGGTCAGAACCAAAGGTTTCCTTCTAGAACACTTGTTAATGTGCTAATGTCTTTAAAATATCACATTTCTACAGGTTTTTTATAGTTATTGTAATATTTTTTTCCTTCCACGTGATTTATTATCAGAAATTTGACTTAAGCAGTTTTCTGGGCTCAATCCAGGATTGTTTGGATTTAAGGAACTCTTTCCAAACTGATCTTAATTCACACATTAATGTCATACTGTCACTTTCATCAGAGCAGAAACTTGACTGTAGCAAAGTATTGCTCTCCTGGGAAATTGGATTTATTGCTTTATGTGTCATTTAAAAATATAACTATAGG
>NW_016693705.1:0-1503 GCF_001604755.1 Lepidothrix coronata | reverse complement strand
TTGTTGTGAGAGACAGTGGAAGCATGGAAGGAATCCCCAAAACTAATTGACCATACCTGAAGAGACAAGCCACCCCTGTGTAACACATACCATGCCACATCACTACTGTAGCTGTTGTAGCTCCTCCAATAATCCAAAGCAAGACAAAGAATTGCTTGGGAGCTCTACCTGTACAGCTTGATATATGCTTACAAAAGAAGTTCTCACAGATACCCAATAGATTTATGTCATGGCATGCTAGTGTATGATGAAAATAAGTAGTCTCACCTGGCTGCGAAGGTGCCTTCACTGCCTGTTGAGAGCAGTAGATAACACATGGACTCTCTGATGATGGGAGATCTATTCTTGCAACAATACAATACTATTAAATAATTCTCATAGCAAATTCTGCTTGACACAATGGGAACTTTCTGGAGTTGTGCTACACTGTACTATACAATAAGGCTCTCCTTGACATTTTTGACTGGTGCTGTGGTAGAAATAAGCAATAGGTAAATAGCAGTATTAAGAACAGAGATATTTAAATGTGAGTAGAACATAAGACTTGCAGAATAACAGTCTCCATGAAAGGGCTTTTAGCAGGAGGAAAACCCCAAAATATCCATCAGAAAAGTTTGAGAGTTATGCACTGTTTGTGTGGGGTTTGAAAATACTATCAGAAGCAGAAGACATCTGATTTTTAACCCCTCTTTTTATCAGTGGTATATAAAAAAAAAAGCTTAATTTAGGTTGGTTTGTTGGGTTATTGTTTTCCATCGTTGCTCTATAAGCCCACACTTTTGAAGTGCCATTAAAAAAAAGAGGAAAAAATATAGAAGTTGCTAAATGGAGATCAGTGAGTTACAGCAGCTGAAAATAACCTGCATGCATATTGCAATGAAGTATGTGGGGATTTTGGGGGAGGTAGCTGGGTTGGTGTAGTGTAATTTTATTTTGAGCTGCCTATGACCTTCTAATGCTAATCTGTCTTTAAACAGTGTATATGTATAACATGGGTAGCTGGCTGCAAAATAACATTAAGTATTCAGAATGATTAACCAAATCTCACAAGTCAAGGCATGCAGTACCCCAAAAAGAACGTCTTTGCCTCTTCACCACCACTGCAGAAAATACTTTGCTGGTCTGCAGATAGTTCTCAGCTGTCTCTACAGCAAGAGGTACCACCACCTACTGTGTAAGGCAAAATGGGATAAGAGTTGGACTGAAGATCTTACCTGGTTTAGTACATACGCAGTGTGCTCCTATGCATCTGTGCTATTTAGAGTTTCTGAGGTGTGGTGTTAATGCTACATTTAACTTTGTAGGAGGTCTTGCCAATATTCATTTTGCACCACTACATTCATATGTAGTCATGGGACAGGACTTTGTCCCATGCGTCATATAATTAGTGAATGCTCTTGTACCTGTGATTGTCTAAAGGTGCAAATGAGGTTATGCTTTCTGCTGCAGAGAAAATCAAAGTCTGTAATATCTTTGTATTAGTTCAACCATTGATCTAAGAAG
>NW_016693704.1:0-1504 GCF_001604755.1 Lepidothrix coronata | reverse complement strand
GGTGAGAGTCCTGCACCCTAACCACTAGACCACCAGAGGCCCCATTTTGTAGCAAACAGATAATACACAAAGGAGGAAGGAGAACTGCAGAGGAACTGATGATGTGCCATGGATGAGGGGCCATTTGAACGGACCATGTTGAAGTGGGAAATAGAGAAATAGCAGGAAAATGTGCTATTACAGATGTAAGAGAATGGGAAATCATTCTTGTTTCCCATAATGCTTTTACTCCGTGCCAGCACTATCAAAAAGTTCTTAATTTGTGTAATGCAATGCAAGTTTAATTACCAGCCACTAAACATTACATTTTATGAAAAATGGATATTTTGTAAATACAAATTAGACTTTGAGATTTTTATACTGAAAAAAGACCTTAAAGCCACTTGTGCCCACACTGCTACATAAAAGCTTCTGAAAGGGAGTGTACAGAAAGGCAGCTTTTCAGTAATTTTTTAATTACTGAAGGGGGAAGAGGGATGAGAGAGTAAACAAGAGAAAAGGGAGAAAGTTTCTATAACACATTAGGATACCGGCATTTTAGACTTTGCCATGCAAAACAAGAGGTTTTGTGTGAAAAAATATACCTACGAGACCTCGAGTTAGAAGAGAATGAAGTGAGAAACCCTTTCTTGGATGATAATGGGTGCTTCAGACTGTAACTGCTTTGTTACTTAGTGTGAACCTTAAATTTCTTTGTAGTTGGAAATCATTCCCTACCTGCATATGTTAGATATATTCTGTTGTTTAATACACTCCTTTGAATATTCTCTGAATTCTGAATAGAAGTAAACTTTTCTCCCATAAAAATCATAATATTTTAGTTTCTGTGAACATCTTAATTTTCTTCTTCTTTCTGTATGTTAATGTAAAGCCCCATAATTATATTGTAAGTTATAAAAAAAATCTCTGTGACGTATTTAACAATCCATGTGCTTGTTTGATATAACATCTTAAAGAGTGCAAGTTCAGGCCCATAACATGTAGGGACAAGAAGAAAAAGAACAAGGAAGCATGAAAAATCTTGATCTTGTTACAGAGTGTTGTTCTTTGGAAAAAAAAATCACATAATAGAATTTGTCGCAAACTGAACTTTTTCTTAATCATGATCTCTGGCTTTCCAATAGAGTGATGATAGCTTTGTTGGTTTTGATTTTTTTTTTCTTTGAATTTCAGAATCCTTGTGTGCACCACAGAATGTGTGGGGTCATATTGTTAGTTTCAGGGGGTTTTTTGTGTTTTTTTTATTCCACTTATAAAAAGAAAGATTGAGTTATAGGAATAAACAAGAAAGTTGACAGATTCTTTTGGTATTTGGATCACTTGTAATCTAGGAAATGGACATTGAATTACAGATAGCTTAGCATAATTTAGTGGTAAAAGCATGTGAAATCATTTATATATTTCAAGGTTCCTGTTCTTACCTTCCTTAGTTGAGCAAAGAGAAAAAATGAAAGATAATAGTACCACCTTTTAAAGAATAACTAAAACCGTGATCTTATTTACA
>NW_016693703.1:0-1504 GCF_001604755.1 Lepidothrix coronata | reverse complement strand
CAGTGGGATGGTGGCACTGGGGACAACAGGACAGCCGTGCCAGGGCACCAGGGATGGCACACAGAGACTGTGGGACACTGAGCATGGCAGGACAGCGACACCAAGCACAGTGGGATGGTGGCACTGGGGACAACAGGACAGCCATGCCAGGGCACCAGGGGTGGCACACAGAGACTGTGGGACACTGAGTACGGCAGGACAGTGACACCAAGCACAGTGGGATGGTGGCACTGGGGCACTGGGGACAACAGGACAGCCGTGCCAGGGCACCACGAATGGCACACAGAGGCTGTGGGACACTGACACCAGGGACAGTGGGATGGTGGCACTGGGGACAACAGGCCAGCCGTGCCAGGGTACCAGGGATGGCACACAAAGGCTGTGGGACACTGAGCATGGCAGGACAGCGACACCAAGCACAGTGGGATGGTGGCACTGGGGCACTGGGGACAACAGGCCAGCCATGCCAGGGCACCAGGGGTGGCACACAGAGGCTGTGGGACACTGAGCATGGCAGGACAATGACACCAAGGACAGCGGGATGGTGGCACTGGGGACAACAGGACAGCCGTGCCAGGGCACCAGGGGTGGCACACAGAGGTGGGACACTGAGCACGGCAGGACAATGGGATGGGGGCACTGGGGACAACAGGACAGCCGTGCCAGGGTGCCAGGGAGGGCACACAGCGGCTGTGGGACACTGAGCACGGCAGGACAATGACACCAAGGACAGCGGGATGGTGGCACTGGGGACAACAGCACAGCCGTGCCAGGGCACCAGGGATGGCACACAAAGGCTGTGAGACACTGAGCATGGCAGGACAATGACACCAAGGACAGGGGGATGGTGGCACTGGGGACAACAGCACAGCCGTGCCAGGGTACCAGGGGTGGCACACAGAGGCTGTGGGACACTGAGCATGGCAGGACAGCGACACCAGGGCACGGGGAACGAAGAATGGTGGCACTGGGGCCAACAGGCCAGGGGCACCAGGCCAGCAGGGACAACAGGCCAGGCAGGGCACTGGGGACAGCGGGACGTGCAGTGGGACACCAGTCAGGGCAGGACAAGGGCACTGGGGGGGCAGGACAGCGGTGCCAGGGTACTGGGGACAACAGGGGGGGGGCACTGGAGCACTGGGGACAACAGGGTGGAGCACTGGGGCACTGGGGACAACAGGGTGGGGGCACTGGAGCACTGGGAATGGCAGGGTGGGGGCACTGGGGCACTGGGAATGGCAGGATGGGGGCACTGGGACATACTGGGGCAGAGCAGGAGGGGGCACTGGGACACACTGGGGCAGTGGGACACTGGGCATGGCAGGACAGGGGCACTGGGACACACTGGGCATGGCAGGAGGGGGCACTGGGACACACTGGGGCAGTGGGACACCGGGCATGGCAGGATGGGGGCACTGGGACACACTGGGACACACTGGGTCAGAGCAGGAGGGGGCACTGGGACACACTGGGGCAGTGGGACACTGGGCATGGCAGGATGGGG
>NW_016693702.1:0-1506 GCF_001604755.1 Lepidothrix coronata | reverse complement strand
AACATTTTAAAGTATTCTTGTAGAAATATGTGATTTTTCTCTTTTTCCAGTTTATTGATATCTGCGTCAAGCCTGAAAATATAGCTAAAAAAGCCTTTCTCAAATCCCTGTGGAGTAACATTTCTGAAACTTTCTCATTTTTTATGGGATTGATTGCAGTAGCAAAAAAGTCTTTGATGTAGTGATTTGTTGAATTGTTGAGGGTTTTGACCTCTGTCAGTGATGTTCCTGATCTCAGTAGGTCAATTCCAATAATAAACACTACAGAAATTTGCAGTGTGTGCATAAGAGAGGAGGAAAAATTACCCAAAACCACTTTTTAACTTTAATTTATCCACAAGAGCGATTTTTAAGACCAAAGGAAAAGAAAATTGACAATGATTAGACATTTATATCTGAACTGCAATTCAAACCAGTTCTCATCTTCAGCATTTTGTCTTTTTGAATTATGTGGGACATCCCAGTAGTTCCATTCTCCATATTTGGGAAGGAACCAAAGCAGTCCTAAAGTCACACTTGTCCCTCCTTGTGCACTATTTCTCTCTCCTACCGTCTCTTTCTTCTCAGAGAAAGAATGTTGAGAAGTGGAGAAAGAACCAGATGTATCTCTAGAAACTTTGTGCTGTGTTTCCTGCTCCTTTTCATGGAAACCTGAAATTGTGGTTTTTGAAAAGTTTCAAGCTACTGGGGGAGGAGGTCTTGGGATTTTCATTATTTCACTATCCTTGTTGGGGTTTCTAGTTTTCTTGTGTGCCTGAAGTGCAGTTATCTATACTTAGGTATAGATCTGCTGGAGTGGAAACCATGATGGGAGTAAAAGAGAAGGTAGGCTAAAAACAAAGATGAAAGAGGGAATGAGGAGGATTTGATTGATAGGTATTTGACTGCATATGTATCTGTGCACATGAAGCTTTTTTCTTTGATAAAAACAGTGTGATGCAGTTTGGAAGAGAAGAAAAAGCACTTTTCTCACCTGAGGGCTTGTTGGTTGAGTTCTTAAGGATTTTATTGCTGACGTGGAATAGTAATCTTATTAAATGCTGTAACGTCACATTGGAGTAGGTTTTGGAAATATCAGCAGTATTTTTAACATGTTAACCAAAGTTACTTTGGATAAACTATAAAGGCTTACTGCCTTTTAGGTGATGGATTGTTTTCTCCCATAGGGTAGCTGGAGCTTTGCCAGCAAGAATTAAGGTTTTGCTCTGCCTGTTTCCTGGGGTGAACTGAGTGAAACTGCCCTTTGGCAGTTGCCTTTATCTCAAACCACTACAGGCACTGAAATGGGGATAGCAGGTTGGAGGGGGAACAGAGGATCCTGGGGAGAAGTGAGGGATGTCCTCTGGCTGCATTTCTGTAGAAAGCATTTGCAAAGGAACAGAGAAATTATTTTAAATGTCATCAGTTTGAATGCAGTGTGTCTTGTCTTCTGGGTTTAAGAACTAAGTCTGAAGTGATTCTGTGTCATCCCTTCATAAACAGGAGCTTTTAATCTCTTAAGAGATT
>NW_016693701.1:0-1507 GCF_001604755.1 Lepidothrix coronata | reverse complement strand
CCAGAGGAGAAGGGGGCGAAGGTTCCCCTGCGCCCGGCCAAGAGCATGGACTCGCTCAGCTCCGCAGGTGAGGGCAAATCCCAGGAACTGGGGCCTGGTCGTGGCTCCTTCCCTGTCCCTGGCCTTTGTCCCTCACCCCATTCCCATTCCCATTCCCATTCCCTGTCCTTGTCCCTGTCCCCGTCCCTTTCTCCATCCCATTCCCATTCCCATTCCCTGTCCCTGTCCTTGTCCTTGTTCCTGTCCCGGTCCCTTTCTCCATCCCATTCCCATTCCCTTTCCCTGTCCCTCTCCCTGTCCCCATCCCTTTCTCCATCCCATTCCTTGGCCCTGGCCCTTTCCCCATCCCACTCCCTGTCCCTTTGTCCTTTGTCCCCTGTCCCTCTCCCTGTCCCTGTCCCTGCTCCTTGTCCTTTGTCCCTTCTCCCTGTCCCTTTCCCCATCCCATTCCCATTCCCATTCCCTGTCCTTTGTTTCCTGTCCCCTGCCCCTCATCCTTTGTCCCTCACCCCATTCCCATTCCCATTCCCATTCCCTGTCCCTGTCCCTTTCTCCATCCCATTCCCATTCCCTGTCCTTTGTCCGCTGTCCCTCTCCCTGTCCCCATCCCTTTCTACATCCCATTCCCATTCCCATTCCTGTTCCCTGTCCTTGTCCCCTGCCCCTCGTCCCTTGTCCCTCACCCCATTCCCATTCCCATTCCCTGCTCCTTGTCCTTTGTCCCTTCTCCCTGTCCCTTTCCCCATCCCATTCCCATTCCCATTCCCATTCCCATTCCCGTTCCCTGTCCCTTTGTCCTTTGTCCCCATTCCCTGTCCCTTTCCCCATCCCATTCCCATTCCCTGTCCTTTGTTTCCTGTCCCCTGCCCCCTCATCCTTTGTCCCTCACCCCAGTCCCATTCCCATTCCCTGTCCCTGTCCTTGTTCCTGTCCCTTTCTCCATTCCCTGTCCCTGTCCCTTGTCCCCTGTCCCTCTCCCCGTCCCCATCCCTTTCTACATCCCATTCCCATTCCCATTCCCTGTCCCTGTCCCTTTCTCCATCCCATTCCCATTCCCATCCCCATTCTCATTCCCATTCCCATCCCCATTCCCATTCCCATTCCCATTCCCATTCCCATTCCCATTCCCATTCCCTGTCCCTGTCCCTTTCTCCATCCCATTCCCATTCCCATTCCCATCCCCATTCTCATTCCCATTCCCATTCCCATTCCCATTCCCATTCCCATTCCCTGTCCCTGTCCCTTTCTCCATCCCATTCCCTGTCCCTTTGTCCTTTGTCCCCATTCCCTGTCCCCTTCCCCATCCCATTCCCATTCCCATTCCCTGTCCCTGTCCCTTTCTCCATCCCATTCCCTGTCCCTGAGGGGGGATCGGAGGGATTGGGATGGGATGGGATGGGATGGGGGAGACAGAACAGGGATGGGATGGGATGGGATGGATGGGATGGGATGGGATGGGATGGGATGGGATGGGATGGGATGGGATGGGATGGGATGGATGGGATGG
>NW_016693700.1:0-1509 GCF_001604755.1 Lepidothrix coronata | reverse complement strand
CACATACAAACCCAGACAATCATTCTGGTGGGAGAACAAAATTGCCTTGTATCAAACTGAGATTAAGTGAATTTCTGAAACTGCTGAATGACTTGGGAGCTATATTCACTTTAAAGTACTACGAGCTGTCATTCCCATCTTTACACAAAGACACTCAGTTTCTCAAAAAGCAGCTTGCAAAAGTATTCAACATTTTCTCTGCTTTCTATATGTATTTTTTTCTTCTAAAATGATACTGCTGCTTGTTAGCAGGAATAACACAGACCTCTTGGATCCCCCTCCTTTCTGTTTGTATATATTATTTATGGGGAGCGCTGGCTCCAACCCTTGCATTTAGGGTAACACTTGCTATTATAAAATATTATTGTGACCTTTTTTGAGTTTCTAACACTGTATTTTTTTGCAGGTAGCCTCGGAGACTCAGAAAATGCCCTGAAGGCTTTTCCTTGGTCCATGAAATTTGTTTCAGATTTGAGGGGTAATGATTCGAAAATCTCCATTTTGCTCTCTCCCTTTGTCAGCAGCGTTTTGGCAGTCTCAGATAACATCTGGACACATGGAAGCAGCACCCACGGCAGCAGGACCGAGTGCAGGGGCAGCAGCACATTTAACTGATGTGCAGGGGCTGGGATGGGAACTCCTGTCTGGGCCACGTTTGTGAGCTGGTGCGCTGTGACACCGGCGTGGCACATCCTAAAGGGGCTCTGCAACACAGCCACTGTCCCAGGGCCACACCATGGCCTGGGACTGCTCAGCTTGCTCTTTAGATAGAGCTCTTGGAACTCCTGACTTCCCAATGCCATGCTGGTGAGTTATGTCTGACTTCACACAACACACCTGAGCAGAGACCTCAGGAGAGCAGCTCTGCCTTTTGCCCATTTATGCCACAGAACGGACGGGCAGAGCCCTCACAGCACTTCAGCTCCATGTGCTGGGAGTCCCCAAATCCATGTCCTACCACCAGGACAGCATCCCCAGCTCCGGCACTGGGTGGGTCTAAGAGGGAGCTGCAGCTCGGGCCATGTCCAAGGGGCAGCCCGGGGGGAGCAGCCACTTTGCAGTCGGTTGTACCTACGACAAGAGCACTTTCAGCTCCAGTAATTCTCTTATACTGCAGCAGGGACAAGATGACAAATCTGATTATATTGCAGTCCACTCTTTCACCCAGCTTTTCAGAATTTACAAGTTCACCGTATGCTTTAATGGAAGAACAACCTGCCTTTCTTTTAGGTAACTATTGTTTCAGTTTTAATGCATTCAATCCCTTCATGCATGCACTGCCATGTATATTGAGCAGTCAGCTCCTGTATATTCATGGGCAACAGTCCTTTTGGCAAAACCGTGCACTGTGTGCCTGATGTCAGTCAGATAGCAGTTAAATGATGTTTGCAAATGGGTCTTCTCTCTTTAGGGGCATTGGTACTTAAATTTTAAAAGACACTCAGATGTCTTTTTGCTAATTACATCCAATTAACATCAGAAACATATATATATATATATATATATATA
>NW_016693699.1:0-1509 GCF_001604755.1 Lepidothrix coronata | reverse complement strand
CTGAAACCTCCAAGAACACCGAACCCGCCAACAGAAACACTGAAAGCATGGACAAGGACACATCAATCATTACACAAAATGGCGGGAGGGAAAAGGACAACCACGACACGCAATATGGCGGGAGGGAGGACACGGACAGTGGCGTGCAAAATGGCAGGAGGGCGCGAAGATCCCCGCGTCGAAGGCGAAATGGCATTGAGGAGGCGGGGCCCCAGGATCGCGCGGACAGGAAGGAAGGGGAACCGCGAGAGAGATCAGCGCGGGAAAAAAAGAGGCGGGCCCCTGTAACTCCACCCTCTGGGCCGCCTCCGTCCCCACCCATGCACGCATGGAGTCCTTCCTCTGACACGCCTACCAGCACGCCCACTTCCGTCAGTCCAGTCTCCTCCCCCGATGTGTCGCCCTCCTGGAAGGAAAGGGAAACAGTGGGCATGGCGAGGGCGAAGGTCAGGCATTACATCCGCCAAGATGGCCACGCCCGCAGGTCACCTAACACCGAGGCCTACCTCGCCTGCCGCTACCTGACACAGGACTGTGATTGGGTGCCGCGCTCCCCGGAAAGGCCAGCTACAGCACCAGACATCTGGAAGGCCTTCCGGGAGGAAGCGGCGAGCGCAAAGGACGTGGAATTCTTGCGCGCGTTCCCTGTTTACTATGATGAGGGAAAGCCCCCGAATGGAGGCCCATCTCATACCCCATGCTTAAGGATATCAAAAAGGCTATCGTGGACTATGGGTTGGGGGCCCCATTTACCATTGAGTTGTTAGAATCATTTTTCCTCACTTATACCCTCATCCCATTTGACATCAGGGCTATAATTGCAGGACTGTTCACGACAGTGCAGGCCTTGGGTTTTGAGGCTGAGTGGAGAAAGAAAATTATAACTTTTGTCAACGATAAAATGGAGAAAAGGGGAATTCCCCCAAGGCAAGCAATAGACATGCTTTATGGGGAAGGCGATTATTCCAGCAGAGGGGATCAAGCCAGATTAGACCCCAAATTGTTAGATACCACAAAAGAATTGGCATTAGAGGCCGTGAAGAAGGTGGCTGACGCGTACGTGCAGACACCTTCTTTCACATTGATTAATCAAGAACCATTTGTAGATTTTATAACCAGGCTTAAAGAAGCGATCAGCAGGCAGGCACCTCAAAAAGAGTGCCAAGAAATTCTTTTTAGTAAATTGGTCATCAAAAAGGTCAATGAGGACTGCCAGAAGGCTTTGAAATTGTTAAAGAATCCCACTCTGCTGGAAATGATAGATGCCTGCAAAAACATGCTCCCTGCTGAATGACCCCTAGTGGTTATCGACATTAAGGACTGCTTTTTCCATATATTCCTTAATCCGGCTGATTCGGTAAAATTCGCTTTTTCAGTCCCTGCCATCAACGCTTGCGAACCCCACCGCAGGTTCCAGTGGAGAGTGCTTCCCTAGGAGATGAAAAATTCCCCAACACTCTGCCAAATGTTCGTGGTGGAAGTGTTGAGACCAATCAGGCAGAAATTTCC
>NW_016693698.1:0-1509 GCF_001604755.1 Lepidothrix coronata | reverse complement strand
TTCACATATATATAAGTTTACATACATATAAACTCATATATATATACATTCATATATATATAAAAATTCACATATATATATAAATTCACACATATCTATATATCTATATCTATCTATATATATATGTAATTCACGGGCACAGATGTTTGTTAAGTACCTAGCACAGCAGAGCAGCAAAGCACACATTGATTGAGTTCTGTGACAACTTTACAGACCCTTACAGGACACAAGTAGGGTTTGTGGATGTGCTTGGGACCTCAGAAACAAACTTTCTGGAAACGTCTGGAAAATGGAAGAGGAAAACACTGTAGGTGCCCTGCCCAAACTTCTGTCACCTTCCACGGTGGGCAGCTGCAGAAAAAAGGATCAGGCCTGGTGACATTTTTAGGATGAAGAGGAGGAAACAGGATATATAATTACACACCTCACTTCTATTCCTTTTCCCAATGCAGGTACATAGTTATTAAAAATTAAATTGCTGCATTAATTCTTCCCCAGTAACTGAGTTTCTGGTACAGAGAGGGAACTGCAGAAAGCCAGGGAAAAAGCAATGACCTCCAAGTGGGCTTAGCACAGCAGTTTCTGCAGAATAAATAAACCATGTAGTTCAAACTTCATGTATTCCATGTTGAAAGTTACTCAAATTGTGTGTCTGCCATATCTAAAGTTTTTAAGGGAGGGGTGCAACCAATTTACAGACAACATTGAAGTCAGTATTTTAACTGCTTTTAAAGAAAGGAAGAAAGCCTGAAATACCTCCAAATTCTTTCCTGTCTTTGAACTTGTTAAAGAAAATAAAATACAGTCTCTGTTGTAATCCTGACAATAAAATTTCTGACAATGATTCTAGAAAATATATCAAACTAGGAGTTATAAGTTTTGGAAAACTATTTTGCTCTTTCAGTATTAAAATAGTGACAAAATTTAAAACCTACCAAAATGATCAATTCTTATTTATCCTCCTTTTCACTGATACAGAAGAGTTTTATGCATTGCCATTGAAGTTTCCAAGGCAACCCACAAATACACATATCATTATTTCTTACTTTTCCAAGATTTTCTTGTACATTCTCCTAAAATTCAAATTGCACCCACACAGAACCACAATTTGACCTGAGATAACCCAGTTAAAAGCAGGAAGTCATCAGAGCATCATAAGAACGAGCATCATAGCTCAGGCTGGTGATGGTGTTGGTGCTGGGAATCATTTGACACTTAGGAAAAGGAATATTCCTTTGGGTACAGCTACTGCTGATAATACACTGTGATATGAATGTTTGAGTAGGACAGCAACCAATTCCTGACAGCTCGATGTCCACCTCAAACAGATAGTGTGGGAGATAACCTTCGGGGAAGGAGAAGGAAAACGGGAAGAGAGGATCAGAGAATACAAAAAGGTTAAGATGACCTTCAAATTCTTGTACTGGTTTCAAGTATTTTATTAGGTGAACTTGGAGTTTTTTCAAATAATGTTTACTTATTCTATCTAAAAACATTTCCTGTGTTTCA
>NW_016693697.1:5584-7094 GCF_001604755.1 Lepidothrix coronata | reverse complement strand
TTGAAAAATGACCCATGGAAAACGGCCCAAGATGATCATAGAATCAGAATCAGCTGGGTTGGAAGGGACCTCAGAGATCATCAAGTCCAACCCTTGATCCAACCCTGCCATGGTTCCCAGCCCATGGCACTGATGCCACATCCAGTCTCTTTTTAAAAATCTCCGGGGATGGAGAATCCACCACTTCCCTGGGCAGCCCATTCCAATGTCTGACCACCCTCTCTGTAAAGAAATTCTTTCTAATCTCCAACCTAAACCTCCCCTGGCACAACTTGAGACTGTGCCTTCTTGTCTTGCTGAGAGTTGCCTGGGAAAAGATACCAACCCCCACTTGGCTACAACCTCCTTTCAGGGAGTTGTAGAGGGTGATGAGGTCTCCCCTGAGCCTCCTCTTCTCCAGGCTGAACAGCCCCAGCTCCCTCAGCCTCTCCTCATAGGACTTGTGCTCCAGTCCCTTTCCCCCAGCCTTGTTGCTCTTCTCTGGACCTGCTCCAGCCCCTCAATATCCTTCCTGAACTGAGGGGCCCAGAACTGGACACAGCACTCCAGGGGTGGCCTCACCAGTGCTGAGTACACAGGAAGAATCACTTCCTTGGACCTGCTGGCCACACTGTTCCTGAGCCAGGCCAGGATGCCACTGGCCTTCTTGGCCACCTGGGCACACTCTGGCTCATGTTCAGCTTCCTGTCCATCCAAACTCCCAGGTCCCTCTCTGCCTGGCTGCTCTCCAGCCCCTCTGTCCCCAGCCTGTAGCACTGCATGGAGTTGTTGTGGCCAAAGTGGAGGACCCGGCCCTTGGCCTTGTTGAACCTCATCCCGTTGGAATCAGCCCAACTCTCCAACCTATCCAGGTCCCTCTGCAGAGCCCTCCTGCCTTCCAGCTGATGGACACTCCCCCCAGCTTGGTGTCATCTGCCAATTTGCTGATGATGGACTCAATCCCCTCATCTAAATCATCAGTAAAGATATTAAACAGAACTGGGCCCAGCACTGATCCCTGGGGGACACCACTAGTGACTGGCTGCCAACTGGTTTCAGCCCCGTTCCCCACCACTCTCTGGGCCCACCCTCCAGCCAGTTCCTGACCCAGCACAGAGTGCCCCTGTCCAAGCCGTGGGCTGCAACTTTTCCAGGAGAATGCTGTGGGAGACGGTGTCAAAGGCCTTGCTGAAGTCCAGGGTTTTTTTGTTGGTTTTGTTTGGGTTTTTTTTTTTAAATGTTTAATTCACAATTAACAAATACACAAATTTTTATTGGTGGTTGTTTTTAAAAGCAAGATATGGGTGGGGCAAAGGGCAGGGCTTGTTCTCACTTCCAGTTAGCCTGGGCAGTGCCAATCATGTGCTCATTCACCTTGCTGGGGAACCGCAGGGAATTGAGGGATTCCCCAAAATTGTCCTCCAGGAGGGAAATGGTCACTAACATCAACACCTTGGCATTGCCAATCACGCACTCATTCACCTTGCTGGCAAAGTGCAGGGAATTGAGGGATTCCCCAAAATTCTCCTCC
>NW_016693697.1:0-1386 GCF_001604755.1 Lepidothrix coronata | reverse complement strand
AACAACCAAACCCCTCGAGTATGCATATATGTGATTAGTAATGCATGAGGAGTTATTAACAACCAAAGCAGAAAATGAGGTATGGTTGCAAGCTGCCTTTTGGCAGATACTCATGCCTGAAATCCTGCTCTCCGTGTGGTTCCTGCTGGGTAAACATTTACATCTCAGATGTCCCTTCCTTGGCAGTTCCAGCAGAGGTGAAGAATTGTGTAAACCTTGAGAGCTGCTTTAAAAGTTAAGGAGAGTCTGAAAGAGCAGGATGAGGGTGTGCTGTGCAGTAGAGGATTGGTTGTAGAAAGAGGCTCTGGTCTGGTTTTGCCAGTGTTCTTTCTTTTTCTGACAATAAACTTGTACTCTGCAACTTCGTTTTTGAAGTCTACCAAGCCCAGACACACTTAGTTGCAGGGTGACTTTTACACAAAAAGACCCATTATCTCTGTGACTGGAACTGGACAAATAGACTGTGGCTCTTTCCAAACCCGGCAGGAAAGTGGGTGAAGAGGAGTGCTTTAATCTTCTATAAAGATGAATTATAGGTTACACTTCTGTTCTTAAGTTTTCTCTGTGTTTTAAAAACGATTTTTTCAGACAACTGGATGTGAAACTTGTTTTCTGATCTCTTTTTGAGAATATTGTGCATTTAGTTTGGCTATAAGAATGTGTTTTGTTTTTTTAATAGAACAGCTTGAATACTGCCAGCACTGAACATCAAACTGACACAGACTTAAAATCCCCCTCTTTTGGAATTTCATTTGGACTTACAAAATAATTCCCTTAGAAATGGCAAGCACCATTTCTTCTCAGTTTTACTGAATTCTTGTTCAGACTGGAAATCATTCCAATGTCCTGCTTCTGTCTCTCTAATGCCACTCTGAGTAATGTGTTTTAGACTTATAAATTGGTCAGGAAAGAATTTTGAATCTGAAGCCTCTTTAATTTCTTTGGCTGCAGATGGAGTCATTGTTTTTAGAATTTCTGGATTGCCATTGATCCCTGGCTTTTGATTCAGAAGGGACCACTTACAGTTTTTGGAACTCCTTTAAACCAGTCTCTGTGCAGTCTCAGTCCTGACAAAACCAGCCTTCTAGGTAATGTCAGTTCTGAACTGAAATTAGGCACATTTGTGTGTTAAACCTGATGTTGGGCCTGCCACTGGTTAGATTTGCCTTTGTAAATTGTGGTGTATAATTGGTGATATTTCATGTGAATATAACATCAAATGCCCTCAAAGCATTTTCGTTCCAGGCTGTGACATTATTTTTCTTATGGATGGATGAGTGCCCTTGGCTATCCACTGTTGGATGCCTGTTAGGAGTAAATGCTGTTCCTACAAAGGACATTACTGTGGTGAAGTTCTTAGGGCAGACATATATATATATATATATA
>NW_016693696.1:0-1511 GCF_001604755.1 Lepidothrix coronata | reverse complement strand
AGTTTTTCAATAAATGTTTTTAATTTTAATCCTCTTTTATAATCTTTAAGTATTAGGGTAACAAGAAGCCTAGTAAGCATTTCATAGCCAGAGTTGTACTGCTCAGTGTTAGCCTCTCTTTATCTGACATGAGTGACAACTGCTGGCAACCCCCCTAACCCAATTCCTCTTGCTAATCCCCATCTGACAACGAGGCAACAACCCAGGAAATGGGCTCAGTATCTCCAGCACATTATCATTAACACTGTCCCACCTTACTGCTTTACACTTTGTTTCCATGCCTTCACAGACAACATCCATGGGGAGGCTGGGGAGGTAGCCAGGCATCCGCTGTTTGACCTGGGTGCTTGTAATCACACTGGATACAACATGGCTCCTTCTACACTCAAAGGCCCCAACCCTCCGACTGCCCAAGAAATACCCTTTCTTGTCTCCCGCCTGGTCAGTCGGGAGTGCTGACCCCAGTCCCTCAGGCCAGCAGATAAAATGATGTGCTCCTTAACGTGTTCAGCAATAACCTAAGAGGCTACTAAGGGCAATCCTTGTCCTTGTCCCAGAACACATTCAGGCAGTTAGAGCAGCGGTGGAAAACCAGAGCCACTCCAGATACTGGCCAAGACTTGTCAAAGGGATGTTGGTGCGGGCAGCTCAAAAACTCCTAGAAACAGTGCAGTTTCCAACGTACAAGCACTCCACCTCCTGAGTAAACACTCTGAGACGGGCCTCCTAAAACCCCAGAAAAACCCCAAATCCACTCTCAGAGCCACTCTTTCCTAACTTCACCAGTGACCTACTCAGCAGCAAAAGGCAAGTGGTACCGGGTCTCCCATCTTGCAGGAATGAAAAACCGCTATGACAGATCCATACCGTTTCCCCTGGGGAGCTGCACAGGTTTCACCAGTGGCGTATGAGGGTTTCACAAGTCTCAGAGAAGCAGCTGGAAGCACAAAGCATCACTGCACACTTGCTAGCAGCCAGCCTGGTTCCTCCTCACCATCCATTTTTAAGTCTCTCTACACATGAACCTTTTACACACAAACTTTACAAAGAATCTGCCACCGAACAATCACTATCCCTGCTCAAACGTCCTGCTCCACCCAGAAAGATGGCTTGCAACCTTCTGGTTTTACCTTTAGCAAATTACATTAAAGACTTGTAAGGGCTTCTGTCATGATCCCCCACACTGCTACCTATTGCTGACACTGCCACAGTAAGCACAGGCTCCAAAGTGCTGTTGTAGTTTCACTGATAGTTGTGAAGAAGTGCAAAGATACCAAGTATAATTTTAACAAGTGGTCTCTGCACATTTTTCATCCACTGAATAGTGAAATTAAGTCTAAGAAAGGCAAACCTACTTCCTGTGATACTTCTACCAGCGCTTCTGAAACAGGTCATGAATCTCAGTGCGAAAACTTCCTTAAAACGTAAGGGACTGTGTTCCCCTCTTGGGTCTCCCAAAAAAATCAGCCTCTAAGATGGAGTTAAATATCCGAAGGGCAAATGAGTCTCAG
>NW_016693695.1:0-1511 GCF_001604755.1 Lepidothrix coronata | reverse complement strand
AGCCAGCACTGAAAAAACATCAAGCCCTCTCAACCAAACCTTCCCGTTTCAATCAAGATTTAGAGACTCCAGACTGAAAATCAATGAAAGAAAATTAATTCAAAAATTCATGATCTAGAAGAATTCAAACTTCATCCTTTACACACGTGTGAAGGCCAGGAGGTGGTTGTACTGAGCTTTTTAAATGATTTGCTGTATTATATGGAGATAAAAACAAAAAAAAATTAAAAAGTAAAAAAAAATAAAAAAAAAAAAGAAGGAAAAAAGACATATCTCCAAAAAAAGCACAACAAAGCAAAAATAAGAACATCATAACATACTGTGATTTTTTTTTCCCCCTGGGACATTAATAACAAAAGTGGGGATGACTAAGAATGCAGGTGTCCCTTTTTTTTTTGTGAGAAGTCTCTTCGAGTAAGTGGTTTTTGCTTACTGGGCTAGAGCAAAGAACAGGCACCTCAAAGATCCAGGGTATAAGACAAAAAGCATCACTGGATCACTGAGGTTAGCCTAATGTACTGCCAAACATAACACTGACAACAGTTTCTCTTGAACTGAAACGTGCATCTATTTCAGAAAAACACTTAATCCAAAAAAATATAACGAGATTGAGATCTACCTCTTTCCTTAATGGTTTGTCCTATTTTCTCACTTCTAAAAACACCTGCCTGGCCTTGGTTTGCTCTTACTCCAGTATTCATTCTGCTTTTTTCTGCTACTGTGAAGAATCCTCTTATTCCCAGTCATCCCACAGAAATACACAGTCATTAAGTCATGTCTCTCTCTGGAAGAATTTTTCTCTATTCTAGTCTCTTTTCTCTCTTTTGATATATATTTAATACCTTTATAAATTATAGACTCCAAAACTTGCCACAATATTTCCATAGCCTCACTGTTGCACAGCCAATAAAACCACTTCCTTATTCTTAATTTTTAGTGGGCTTTTTACACACAAAGTTCATAGTACAAGACCCACTGAGTTGTCTATTCTTTCCTCTGGAACATTCTTAGCATCACTTATTTCAGTTGTAGGGGGCCTCTATGTATGTATGGCTGGCATTGCTTCCTCTGGCTGTGTAATACTTCTCAGTAATGACAATTTTCTTTGAATGGCCTCTGTTTGCCAAGCTAGATTGTAATTCGATGGCACTATCTGATTACTGTGTCCTCCTTGTTTCCTACTTTTTTAATCTTTGCATCATTTTCAAGTTTTAACATCCAAGAATTCATGCTGCTTCCCAAATAATTTGAGAAAATATTGAAATACGTTTTCCACACCCAGTTCTAAATCCTAGAAGACTTTGGAGAGAGCCTATTTACAAGAGGATGCAGTGACAGGACAAGGGAATGGCCTCAAACTGAAAGAGGGTAGGTTTAATTAGCTATTAGGAAAAAAATCTGCACTGTGAGGGGGGTGAGGAACTGGCACAGGTTGTCCAGAGAATTTGTGGCTGCCCCATCACCGAAAGTGCTCAAGGCCAGGTTGGATGGAGCTCTGAACAACCTGGTCT
>NW_016693694.1:0-1511 GCF_001604755.1 Lepidothrix coronata | reverse complement strand
AAGACATGTGGATATGGTACTTGTGTGTATGACTTAGTGGTGAACACAGTGGTGCTGAATGAATGGCTCAAGGGGCTCAATGACCTTGGAGGTCATTTGCAACCCTAGAGATGCCACAATTCATATCTATTAACCCCAGCGTTAGTTTCCAGGGTCGGATGTTTTTGTGAGAAGTTCTAACGGAGCAATAAGGGTGCAGAAGTTTAAAGTAGAAAAACGCTGGTGTTATTCCTTACTCCAAAAACAGGTGGTATTTTGTCAAAGGTATAATGGTTTCTACTCCTGGAATAGCTCTATCAGTCTTTAAACAACTTACATGTCTGGATGTATGTTGCTTGGGCTGCTAGCTCTAGAAGTCTGTTTCTCAGACTTCAAACTCATTATATGTAATCCTGAAATTTTAAACACTTAACAGGTCTGGGTAATTTTTACCTGCCTGATGTTAGATGTTACCTCTTCTAGGACTTTTTGCAGGTTTAATTATAAGTGATTTGGCTAAGATCATCTGGAAAGGTTTTTGCAGAGCAAAGACCTGAACCCAGGTCTGAAGCATCCCACATTCCTGCCCTAACCACTGACTCATCCTTCCTCCCACACTCTGTCCCTTAGGCCTTGTTGTTTTTGGCATGGCTTCTTCCTGTCCCTATGCCAAGGGAAGAGGGCACATGGAGGAGAGCCAAGTGTATCAGACCCATGACACTAAAAAACACTCTTGCAACAGGGGGTATTTACAGTTACTCCTTTCAGGCAGGTTTTTGGTTGCTTTTCCTTCCCTCATTAGCAGAAAGCAGCTGGAGTTGAGGCCTTGGCTTGACCCCAAAGTATGGTCTGTGTGAGACGATGGCCAGAAATGAACTGCTCAATTGCTCACTGCAGTGAGTGATTACCTGGTGGTTGTACTTTTTTGTTTGCCTGTTATTCAAATGAGTGGAAGTAAAAGTTTGTCTGGATAAACTACTCCTGGTCTATGCAAGTTTCATTACCAAATTCAGCAAACTTTCCCAAAAAACTATTTTTTTTAGAAAATGGGAATATTTCCAACAAGATTGTAACTTGCACAAGATAAAATACCAAGAGCCAAATTCATCCCTGTAATGCATCCAATGACTTCAGCATAGAGCTGCAGCAAAGACGAACTGGTCTGGAATGTATATGTTGAATATTTAATGGAAATACAACATGCCATAAGTGCATGTCCTGCAGGTAAAATGTAATTATTCTAATTACACTGCAATTACGGTACAACTACAGAGTAAATTACCTGATTATTTGCATTCTGTGCTATAAAATGTTCTAATTCAGCCTTCAAACCTATATAAACCTGTTTCCCTTGCATAAGAATTCCAGATATTTTGTTTAGCAGGCACATCATGACAAGACACAATTCTGGGTACTGACATATTTTTTACCCCTTATCTTACCTGTTGGTGACTGTGTTTTAGTTGATAGATACAGAAAGAATTCTTAACACTTGTCTCAGCAATGGGCAGAAGTGATGCTGATTCAAAGGC
>NW_016693693.1:0-1513 GCF_001604755.1 Lepidothrix coronata | reverse complement strand
CAGGGATTGAAGTATAGCTAAGGGTAATTGAGAACATGTACAATAATTTGTCAAACAAGGACAGAGAGGAAAGGATATAAAACACCCATGCGAAAAATCCCTTGGTTTAAAAGAGTTAACCAATAGCTCTTCTAGTATAACTCCCAGCAGGCTGCTCCAGGAAAAAGCTGGCACAATATGACCACAATTCCCAAGGAAAGCCTGAAGTCTTATTCATCCAGACCTATCCATTAATCATTACAAATAGGTTCCTGTAAATAATATAATTCTTCCCTTACTTTTTGGAAAGCAGAACAGCTCAGAGCACAAAACTGCACTAGCTGCATATTTTCCAAATATCACAGTAAAGATTAAAAAAAAGCAGAAATTAATGTTTGGAGTTAGCTGTTGGGTTTTGGTTGGTTGGTTAGTTGGGTTTTTTTCAGTTTTGTGTTTTGTTTTGTTTTTTTTTCTCACAGGAGTTGTAGTTATAATCTTGTCTTTGGGTACCAGTGAAAATTTGTCTAAGAAAACACTAGCTGGAAAAAAAAAAAAATGACTACATAAAGGTTCCAATTTTTAACAATGTTAATTTATATTATAAATAGGATGTTGCCACAGTATAAACTTTTAAAATGCACCACTTGTTAGGGAAATAGAGGCTTGGTCCTCAGGAACCTGTTACAGTGACCAACTACCCTCTGAGTATAAAACCTTTTCCAATATCTACCCTAAACCTCCCTTGACTCAGCTTTATGAAGAGATATACATAGGGAATCTCTTTTTTTTAATTTTTTTTTTAAGTAAAAACTGCTTGACAAAACAACACTCCAATTTTGTTTTACTTCCAAATCACTAGCTAGATCATTTCTCTGTATAAACTTCTGTAGTGAAAAATCCTCCCCACTCTACATGTCGTCTTCTATTACAAACAGCACTTGAAAGAAAAACAAGGGTATTAAAATAACAATGGCAATCAACAATATCTAAAATCTCATATTTTGCTTCCTGTTCTTTAATAGTGTTTTGCATGCATTACTTGTCCCACAATGGAGGTCAATGCCATGTGAGTTGCAATTCAGAAGCCATTGACATTATATTGGAACACATATATTTCTGAAGAAATAGAGGATGTGAAATGCAAATATGAAGATTTTCAGGCATTTAGATTTTTCTCCCTTTTTTTTCTTTTTTTCTGTGTAAAAAATAAAAGTTGAAACCTTTTCACATTGATGTTAGGTGTACAGGATACTCTGTCCAAGCTGATGGAAACTCATATCCTCCATTATCAGTTTTCTATATTGGTATCTGGTGCTTTGGGGGCTCCAAATTCAATACAATTCTCTGTGGATCTCAGACCTTTCAGATCCTCAGACCCTTTGTGGAAGTTCTGTACTTTCATTATTCTTGTTTGCTTGTTTGTTTAATAATGAAAAATTAATTACTCCTTCATTGTTTAATGATGCACATACATTTTCACATCCAGGCTAGCTCTATCTCCTTCTGTAAAGTCAACTAATTCAGACATGATACT
>NW_016693692.1:0-1513 GCF_001604755.1 Lepidothrix coronata | reverse complement strand
ATTTCTCTGTGGAAATCCTTTTGCTTATATGAAAACCCCACCATAATCCTTTTGCTTATATGAAAACCCCACCATCAGTGAGGGAGAAAGACGGACCTGAACAAGCCAGGAAAAGATTTTTTACAATGAGAGTGGTGAAACACTGGCATGAGTTGCCCAGAGAGGTGGATGCCCTATCTCTGGAAACATTCAAGGTCAGGTTGGGTAGGGCTCTGAGTAACCTGATGTAGTTGAAAATGTCCCTGCTCATTGTAGGGGCCTTGGATTAGACAGCTTTTTAAAGGTCCCTTCTAACCCAAACTATTCTGTGATTCTAAGTGTAGAAAACCAACTAATTGGTAAATCAACAGCAGTACATTAATTCATTCAAAAACTGAATGTTAAACATGTATTTTCCTATTTCATCTACTGCATATTAAAAAAAGGAAAAAATCAGATATTCAGAGCAACATGCTTTTTAGCTGAAAAGAATTATTAGTTTTTATTCACGCTGTCAAGCCAGCTTGATTTTGACTAACAAATATGGTCAAAAATATTACAGAAATTAGAAAGAAACCTGATGCAAATACAGGGAAGCTGCTGAGATTTTTTTTTTTTTCTACTGACTTCAAAGTACTGGGATTACACTGAGTGACTCTGATTAAGAACCCTGGCGCTGTTGTGATGGAGGAATCCTCCAACAGCTCTAGCCAGATAACCTGCCTATTGCTGATGAATTAAGTGCCATAATACCCATCACCATGCTATGCTCCCAAGTTGGCTATTGGTGTGTTTGGCCACTTTCTAACCTGCTTCTGAAGTGTACTGGGATTGTGTATCAAATTGGAGGTTCAGTCTACACCCTGACAGCAGCACCTGAGGAAAATAGCAAAAAAGTCCATCTTTCTGCTTCCATTTTTATCCTCTTCCTTTTCTCCTATCTCAATCAGAAAAAGCAAGGAGCAGAAGGATGAAGTCTGTCAATATATCCCAATTTACTACAAGCCCCTTGGTCATACCGAATTCAAGACCTGCAGAATGTTCACATGGTCATAGAAAACTAAACTAATGCAGGTAGATTCACAGGAATCTGTACTTTCCACTGAAAAAAACCTTGGTAGCTTTTTCTGACATTTTCTGTAGCAGACTGAAACCATTAAGGAAACATATGAACACCTGAAAAACAGAAAGTGATTCTGAGACTTCCAGCTGTGAGTTGCATTAGAGTTTTTTAAAATTTTTAAGTTGCCAGTTTCAAATGATATGGTTATTATATTTTTCTCAAAATAAGGATCAAGTTCTTTTGAGGATTTAGAAAATGTTGTGGTGATGGAGAGACCACCCTGTTGAGGCTGTCTCCATTGTACGTACTGTGCTTCATGAACTAAGGCTTTCATCCATTTTCATCCTGACTGGACATTTGTGGGTTGAGTCTTCACTCAACAACTATTGAGCCTCTGTGAGAAGTCCATGAGCCTTCATGGACATACAAGTGAAGAGCTAAGCTGAGCTGGGGAGACTGAGGCTGTTGAAG
>NW_016693691.1:0-1513 GCF_001604755.1 Lepidothrix coronata | reverse complement strand
ATTCCATTCCATTCCATTCCATTCCATTCCATCCCATTCCATTCTATTCGCACCACCATAGCCTTGTGTAGGGACAAATCCAGCCTTGCAGTACAGCTCTCAGTTGGCTTAGCAATATGATTGTCTTGTTTATCCTAGCCATTCTCGACCTCTCACTTGATTACTGCCCACTTTCCAAACAGCTAAGTTTGATTCCCAGATTAATCCATCTGGTGCATTCAACAAGACAGAGGTCCTGCAAGAAAAATTGTTGATTCAGGACTGATCCATAGTGGTTATGCAAAATAGGATGCATTCAAATTGCTTGAATAACTGTAAAGCTGATGTTTTCCCCATTTTGCAGTGCTTGACTTTGTGTAATCAATAAGCCCAGACTTTGCCAAAGTGCATGGTTTAGTGGTCATGAACTTGTCATCTTTTGTCTCCCACTGAGGAATCTGTAAGGAAGGCTTTACAGTAGGAAGAAGAAGACAGCCTGAAGAAATGGTAGTATCAGCTCCAGCAATGCAGACCTCACCTCTGTCTGTGAACTTCTTGGAACGTTATTAGGAGGTCAAGGAAGATTTGCTCACTGTCTGAGCATGTTCTTGTAGGGTCTTGGTCAGCAAGCAGAGAAACTATTTGTTTTATTTCAGTTTGAATTAAAAACAAGGTTTCTTAAAAAAAAAAAGTGCCTACCACAGGCTTTTAGCACCTTTAACGCTCATTTAAAAACACATGTCACACAATGAAAGAAAATCAGTGCCAGTCCCCAGCATGGAACCAAAACGAACCAGCCAAACAGTTAGCCAAACAAGTGAAAGAGTGGAAAAAAATCCAATCCTCCACAGGCCATCCTTCTCTCTTTCCTCCTTCTCTCCCTTCCTCCTTGCTTCAGCCATGGGTGTTCAGCTACCAGGATGTATTTTGCCTTCACCAAAACACATTAACTCATGGAGCTTATGAATCATCCCTAAACATGGGAAGCCTTAGTGAGAAGAAAGCAGTGCCAAATGCTGTTTTTTCTCAAATTTTTGTACAAAGTTTCTAGGAGCCCAGTGGCATGCTGAGATTACAGGCTCCAGATGAGAGCTCTGGCTATGTGCTACAAAGTGTGGCAGACTGGAAGAAGGGACAAGTTTGGGGTCAGGATGCCGAGGGAGATGTGGCAAAGATTTGGCCAAGCATCTTCTGGCACTTGATGCATCCTCCCTTGGCCTCTTCTTGGAGAAAAAACAGTGAAAAACATACCTCTTTGGACTCCAGTACAGGCATTCTGTGCTCTCAGAAGGGATTTCAGAATAGGTGGTGCAGTCTTGAACATCACCACTAGAGTTAATTAAACATTCATAGAATCACGTAGGTTGGAAAATACCTCTGAGATCATTGAGTCCAACCATTAACCCAGCACTGCCAAGTCCACCACGAAACCATGTCCGTAAGTGCCACATCTACACATCTTTTAAACACCTCCAGAGAGGGTGACTCCACTATTTTCCCAGGCAGCCTGTTCCAAGGCTTAACAACCCTTTCA
>NW_016693690.1:0-1513 GCF_001604755.1 Lepidothrix coronata | reverse complement strand
TGTGACCCCTGTGTGACCCCTGCCCTCTGTATGACCCCTGTGTGACCCCTGTATGACCCCTGTATGACCCCATGACCCCTCTGTGCCCCACAGGGTGACTCGGGGGGCCCCCTGACGTGCCTGCTGGGGGTCCCCGTGTCCCCTGTGTCCCCCTGTCCCCTGTGTGACCCCTGTGTGACCCCTGTGTGACCCCTGACCCCATATGACCCCTGTATGACCCCGTGACCCCTCTGTGCCCCACAGGGTGACTCCGGGGGCCCCCTGACGTGCCTGCTGGGGGTCCCCGTGACCCCTGTGTGACCCCTGTCCCTCTGTGTCCCCCTGTCCCCCCATGACCCCTGTGTGACCCCATATGACCCCTGTGTGACCCCCTGACCCCCGTGTGACCCCTGTATGACCCCGTGCCCCCTCTGTGCCCCCCAGGGTGACTCCGGGGGCCCCCTGATGTGCCTGCTGGGGGTCCCTGTGTCCCCCTGTCCCTCTGTGTCCCCCTGTCCTCTGTGTGACCCCCTGACCCCTGTATGACCCCCGTCTGACCCCCGTGTGACCCCGTGACCCCTCTGTGCCCACAGGGTGACTCCGGGGGTCCCCCTGTCCCCTGTATGACCCCTGTGTGACCCCTGTGTGACCCCTGCCCCCTTTGTGTCCCTCTGTGTCCCCCTGACCCCTGTGTGACCCCCATGTGACCCTGTGACCCCTCTGTGCCCACAGGGTGACTCCGGGGGTCCCCTGACGTGCCTGCTGGGGGTCCCTGTGACCCCTGTGTCCCCCTATCCCCTGTGTGACCCCTGTGTGACCTGTGACCCCTGTATGACCCTGTGACCCCTCTGTGCCCACAGGGTGACTCCGGGGGCCCCCTGACGTGCCTGCTGGGGGTCCCTGTGTCCCCTGTGTCCCCCTGTCCCTCTGTGTCCCCCTGTCCCCCCATTACCCCTGTGTGACCCCTGTGTGACCCCCTGACCCCCGTGTGATCCCCATGTGACCCCGTGACCCCTCTGTGCCCACAGGGTGACTCCGGGGGCCCCCTGACGTGCCTGTTGGGGGTCCCCGTGTCCCCTGTGTCCCCCTGTCCCCCCATGACCCCTGTGTGACCCCATATGACCCCTGTGTGACCCCATATGACCCCCGTGTGACCTGTGACCCCTCTGTGCCCCCCAGGGTGACTCCGGGGGCCCGCTGACGTGCCTGCTGGGGGTCCCTGTGTCCCCCTGTCCCCCTGTCCCTCTGTGTGTCCCTGTGACCCCCTGTGTGACCTGTGACCCCCGTATGACCCCCGTGTGACCTGTGACCCCTCTGTGCCCCCCAGGGTGACTCCGGGGGCCCGCTGACGTGCCTGCTGGGGGGCTCGTGGCTGCTGGCGGGGGTGGTGAGTTGGGGGGACGCGTGCGGGGCCCCCGGTCGCCCGGGGGTCTACACGGGGGTGGCCCCCCACGCCCGCTGGATCCTGGGCACCGTCCCCGAGGCCCCCCTGAGCGGGCGCCCGGCCCCCCCCGCCCCCCCCCCACCCCCGGAG
>NW_016693689.1:0-1513 GCF_001604755.1 Lepidothrix coronata | reverse complement strand
TGTATGATGATTGCCATGGTAACTGACCATAGAAACTGGAATTCAGATGGTTGCCATGCTAACTGGTCGTGGCAACGTGGCTGTATGACGGTCGCCATGGTAACCGATTGTAGCAGTGTACCGTATGGTGGTTGTCATGGTAACTGACCACAGCAAAGGGGACGTGTGATGGTTGCCATGGTAGCCGACCATAGCAATAGGAATGTATGATGGTTGCCATGGTAACCGCCTACAGCAATTAGAAGTGTGATGGTTACCATGGTAACCGACCATAGCAATGGGAATACCTGGTGGTTGCCATGGTATCTGACCATAGCAACAGGAATGTATGATGATTGCCTTGGTAACTGACCATAGCAACGGGATTTTATGATGGTTTCCATGGTAACTGACTGTAGCAATGGGAATGTTTGATGTTTTCCATGGTAACTGATAGTAGCAATGGGACTGGATGATGTTTGCCAGGGTAACTGACCATAGAAATTGCAATGTATGATGTTTGCTATGGTAACGGACAGTAGGAATGGGAATGTATGATTGTTGCCATGGTAACTGACCATGGGAATGGGAATCTATGATGGTTGCCGTGGTAACTAACTGTAGCAATGGGAATATATGCTGGTTGCCATTGGTAACTGACTGTACCTGTGGGAAGTATGATGTTTCCCATTGTAAGTGACCGTAGAAATGGGAATGTCTGATGTTTGCCATTGGTAACCGGCTGTACCAGTGGGATGGTTACCATGGTAACTGACTGTAGCAATGGGAATGTATGCTGGTTGCCATGGTAACTGCCCATAAAAATGGAAATGTCTGATGGTTGCCATGGTAACTGACTGTAACAATGGGAAGTATAATGGTTGCCATGGTAACTGACCGTAGCAGTGAGAAGTATGCTGTTTGCCACAGTAAATGACTGTAGCAATGGAATGTATTATGGTTGCCATGGTAACCGACTGTGGCAATGGGAGTGTATTCTATTTGCATGGTAACTGACCATAGCAATGGGAATGCATGCTGGTTGTCATGGGAACTGTGATTTACTTAAGCTATGAGCACGATATTTTCATCTGCAAAAACATTAGTGAGTACCCAGAGATCACACAAGTTGGGGTTTAAACGTCTCAAGCACATGAGCAATAGAGAGGGGCTGAGGAGCTGTGGCCTCACTGGTGTGGAGACTGAGGACAGTACAGGACAGCCCTCAGAAGGCTTGAAGGGTGGATTTAGAGGTGGCAGATCCTTTTGTCAGAGAAGAAAAGAGCATGAGAAAGAAAGAATTAATGACAAGTGCAGCTGGGGAGGTCCCGGGTGGACGTGAGGAAAAAGGAATTTAACTCCATGGAAAATGCTGGGCTGCAACACATCACCCAGGAGGAGTCTGGATGAGCCCAAGGCTTTGTGTGTGCAGGAAGAGCCAGGGAGGACGCAGAGATGTCAGTGCAGGAAGGTGCCAGCCAGGTGGGGCAGCCGGGGGGATGATGACAGCCTGCAGGGAAAGGGGCAGGGCATG
>NW_016693688.1:0-1514 GCF_001604755.1 Lepidothrix coronata | reverse complement strand
CCCTGCTGTCCCTGGTGTCCCACTGTCCCTGGTGCCCCAGTGTCACCCCCCTGCTGTCCCTGATGCCCCATTGTCACCACCCTGCTGTCCCTGGTGTCCCAGTGTCACCACCCTGCTGTCCCTGGTGTCCCAGTGTCACCACCCTGCTGTCCCTGGTGTCCCAGTGTCCCTGCCCTGCTGTCCCTGGTGTCCCAGTGTCACCACCCTGCTGTCCCTGGTGTCCCAGTGTCACCACCCTGCTGTCCCTGGTGCCTCGGTGTCACCCCCCTGCTGTCTCTGGTGTCCCAGTGTCCCTGCCCTGCTGTCCCTGGTGTCCCACTGTCCCTGGTGCCTCGGTGTCACCACCCTGCTGTCCCTGGTGTCCCACTGTCCCTGGTGTCCCAGTGTCCCTGCCCTGCTGTCCCTGGTGTCCCAGTGTCACCCCCCTGCTGTCCCTGATGCCCCATTGTCACCACCCTGCTCTCCCTGGTGTCTTGGTGTCCCTGCCCTGCTGTCCCTGGTGCCCCAGTGTCCCCAGTGTCCCCTGGCCTGGCTGAGCCATGTCCCCGCTGTCCCCCAGTGTCCCCTGGCCTGGCTGAGCCATGTCCCCGCTGTCCCCCAGTGTCCCCTGGCCTCACTCAGCAGTGTCCCCGCTGTCCCCCAGTATCCCCTGGCCTGGCTGAGCCATGTCCCCGCTGTCCCCCAGTGTCCCCTGGCGTCACTGAGCCGTGTCCCCGCTGTCCCCCGGTGTCCCCTGGCCTGGCTGAGCCATGTCCCCACTGTCCCCCGGTGTCCCCGCTGTGCCCCGGTGTCCCCTGGCCTCTCTGAGCCATGTCCCTGCTGTGCCCTGGTGCCCCAGTGTCCCCGGTGTCCCCTGGCCCCACTCAGCCCTGGCCCCAGTGTCCCCTGGCCTCACTGAGCCGTGTCCCCGCTGTCCCCCGGTGTCCCCTGGCCTGGCTGAGCCGTGTCCCTGTTGTGCCCTGGTGCCCCAGTGTCCCCGGTGTCCCCTGGCCCCACTCAGCCCTGGCCCCAGTGTCCCCTGGCCTCACTCAGCCGTGTCCCCGCTGTCCCCTGGCCTGGCTGAGCCGTGTCCCCAGTGCCCCGCCGGACCTGATGTCCCAAGTGTCCCCTGGCCTGGCTGAGCCGTGTCCCCGCTGTCCCCCGGTGTCCCAGTGTCCCCACTGTCCCCTGGCCTGGCTGAGCCGTGCCCCCAGTGCCCCAGTGCCCCGCCGTCCCTGATGTCCCCGGTGTCCCTGGCCTGGCTGAGCCGTGTCCCCGCTGTCCCCTGGCGTCACTGAGCCGTGTCCCCCCTGTCCCCGGTGTCCCCAGTGTCCCCGCTGTCCCCTGGCCCCACTCAGCCCTGTCCCCCGGTGTCCCTGGCCTGGCTGAGCCGTGTCCCTGCTGTCCCCCGGTGTCCCAGTGTCCCCACTGTCCCCACTGTCCCCTGGCCTGGCTGAGCCGTGTCCCTGATGTCCCCGGTGTCCCCAGTGTCCCCACTGTCCCCGGTGTCCCCTGGCCTGGCTGAGCCGTGTCCC
>NW_016693687.1:0-1514 GCF_001604755.1 Lepidothrix coronata | reverse complement strand
AGACAGAAGGTTATTTTTATAAAGTATTTTTTTATAAAGTATTTCTTACCTTTAGCATTATGTTACTGAATTTGAGAGACAAAGAAGCTTTTCAAAGATTCTGACATATTATTTAATGCCAGGTTTTCCTACATGAAAAAAAACATTTAGAAAGGTTTTAGAATTATACAAGTAGAGAAAGTGGGTTTTGATTTGCTACTGAAGAGGCATTTTCTAAGGCTGTACAATCCCCTAAGTTCAGGAGGGTTTATAGTTGTAGCAAGACTCATATTGCTGGCAAGGCATTACCTTCCACAGGGTCTTCTGTTGGTTTTCTTCTGTCTTTGTTCCCTCTCTCTAATTTTTCTTATATGAGAAAAAGTAGCCTTTTTTATCACTGTTGTTTGGTCTGAGGTACAAAGCAGTGACACAGTAGTTTCCAGCCCTCTCATTGGTATTCATGGCCAGATGTAGAGATGGGCTGACCTTTCCTTGCCTACAACATTTTCTGCAGGTTCATAGCATCTCTGATTGTCAGCCTCAAAGGTTTGCTTACACTGCGTACAAAATCTCATCACTGTATGTGTTGTTTTATTTCTCTACATTAGAAAATCTCTCAGCTTTGTGCAAGACGAGGAGACTAAAAACCATGCCATGTCTTGCTAGTGTTTTTTACATCTGCCAAAGCGTTGTAATTTGTAACACCTAGACTGTAATCTGTTTCTAATTGCACCACCAGTAAATACTCAGCTTATTTTTATGCTGTTTACTTTTAAATGCATTTGCAGCCTTTTTTTTATTTTCACATTTTTAACAGAGGATTGGGATTTGGAAATTCTTATCTGTATTATAAAAAAAAGTGATGCTTCTCTTACACTTTTTACCTCAAAGATGCACAAATGAACAAGAATAAAGCATTTAGGCATGCAACACAGAATGATGTGCTATCCATGCTTCTCATGTGAGGGCATTTTGTTTCAGTTATAGCTCCTGGTGCATCCCCTAGAAAATTATTATGGATGCTACAAGCTGTGTGGGAAAAGTAGTGCCGATAATGGGCATAAGGTAATTAATGTTATGTCAGCCTTCATGCTTGTGTGGATCCTGGTGCAGGATCAATGTGGAATGTCAGTGTGAATCTGGGTGAGATGCTCAGCCTGTGAGGTGGAAGTGGCAGGCTTAGGGTCTAAAATGCAATATAAAGCTTTATCTTCCAGTTTGTTTTTCAGATCTCTGTGGTAAATGCTACCTCTTGAATGCTCTCCACCTGGTTTCCTCTTTCTTTGAGGCCCTGCCGTGCTCAGCAGGAGCGTGTTAGGATGGAGAGCTTTAGATAGTTGAGCTTTCAGCCTCCTGCTCTGTTGCATCCTTCCAACACAGTGCTGCAAGGCAAAAAGAAAAATAATTGTTTATGAGGGAGATCTTACCAGGCTCCCCGCAAGAGACCACAACAACCCCATGCAGCGCTACAGGCTGGGCACAGAGTGGCTGGAGAGCAGCCAGGCAGAAAGGGACCTGGGGGTACTAATTGACAG
>NW_016693686.1:0-1515 GCF_001604755.1 Lepidothrix coronata | reverse complement strand
CCTTTATGTGCTTTGCTCTAATTCTAAACAGAAATAAAAAAAAATGCAGACTTTCCAGGCAATGAAGGCTCACTTCCTGACATCTTTAGTATTTCATCCATGTATTCCAAATCCAAAAGAATGCGACATCTCAAATTATGACAGAAAGTAAGCCTTATGTTACATAACCACCATCCACATGCACTCTTCTGCCAAGAAGGACAGTGTCTGACATGAAAGCTCATAAGGGAGCAGTAGAGTTGGATTAGATGGGACATTTATTTATTTACATGGGTTTGAAGGACCTGTTAATCAGATGATGATTCCATTTTATCCACTCCTGTATGTGATTTAGATCATTTAGAGGTACATTTGTTCCATATCAGGTGAACTTCTTCAGCTTAACACTTTGATCCCTTTGACACTTATTTCCATTCTGAAATTCCATAATCACAGAATAAATGTTACCATTTCTTTGGATAAAACCTCTAGTTAACACAATGCAAAGTGATGTGACTGTATAGCTAATAGTACAGGCAGAGAAATCATACTTATGCAACCTGAAATAAAGTACTATTTGGATGAACACAGTAAATAAACTCCTGAATTTCAGCTGGAAAATCAAAAATTGATGAAAGTAATACATGGAATTTTTTTATTCAGTTAGGCCAGATTTACTAACAATGAAGGAAAAAGTAGATTTTCAAAGAAATTTTTATGTCACCATTTAAAAATTCCTATTTCTGGCTATGACTGAATAATATTGAAAGTATAGTCATGATTTCCAATTGGATTGAACTCTTTTTCATGTAGTTAAATAGTAGAAGACTATATCACATTTTCAGAGATATATAAAAAATGCAAGCTATTTTTTAATATACTGTTCTCCAAGTGATGTCCCAGTTAAAAGCATGTAGACACAATCTCTTCTGTAATTTCAGAATCAGAACGGGAAAGAGAAATATTTTCTCAATTTAGTAGAGTTTTTCAGTGCAGCATCTCCTGATATCTCTTTGGAAGACAGATCTAAAAGTTCTTCTATTCATAACAGACAGAGTACTGCCATATTAGACCATCCAAAATCATAATTTTCATTTAGTTAATTATGTTTCTTCTGCTTCAACACATTCAGGGCCTTACTGGTTGAGACAACTGTGATTAGCTGCACCATTTTACTCTAGCTGCCTTACTAACCTTGCCACAGAGAGGATCAGGTTATGTATTAACAGCAAATGCTTAATACACAAAATCTTTTGAGGCATCAGAAGACTGGTTAGGGATATCTAGTGGGTTGACCCTGGCTTGATGCCAGGTACCCACTAAAGCTCTCTCACTCCCCTCTGAAACTGGACAGAGGAGAGAAAAAACAAACAGCAAAAGATTCATGAGCTGAGATAAGAGCTGGGAGGGGTCACTTACCGATCACCCTCACAGGCAAAACAGACTCAAAATGGGGATATTAATTGAATTTATTACAAACAGGATCAGAGCAAAAGAGTGAGAAATAAAGTAATCCTGAAAACACCTTCCCCTCAT
>NW_016693685.1:0-1515 GCF_001604755.1 Lepidothrix coronata | reverse complement strand
ACACACATTTTAGCCCAATACATAGGTTAATGCTTGTTAAAGCTCTAAGAGGTTAGCAACAAAATATTTATCTGTTCCAAATCTCATCCCCTCTGACTTTTGTAGAATCCTATTAAACATAATAAATTCTCAAAACCTTCTTCTCTTCTCTTCCCTTCTTCTCTTACTTCTATCTATAGCAAGATCATTTATATCACAAAAGAAACCCATATTAACTTTTGATGAAACACTGAAAGCAATTGTAGCACTTCATTAGAAGTTCCAAGTATTTGTGTGTTTCCTGTGGCTTTCCTTTTGTCTTCTAGAATTTAATTTTGTCCCCTCTGCAAATTCTGACAAATTTGAATATATCTGGAATTATTTCTTTACCACTGTGGCCTAAGGTTAACATTCTACTGAGACCACACTTCTTGTGAGTGCTTGTACTGAGTAATATATTTTATTAAATTGTTATTTGACTAACAGAAAGTTAAAAACAGAGAGACAAAACAGTTGAGAGATAGTGTGTCTCTTAAATATATTAAACAATCAAGCTCATTCTTGATGGCCTTGAAAATAAACATCTCAGAGACTTTAAACAAAGGGTATCACTTTATTCCACTTCATCCTAGTCCCCAGGAAAAGGTCTACTTTTCTTGACACCCAAAGGTCCTGTCTCATAAAACCAGTATGATTTCTCCATCTTTGGATTTCATGATTTCCGAAATTCAGTGTAATCATTTTACATTGTATGAAAATTGGAAGTGAAGAAAAACTACAGAAAGCAGCCAGTACTCTGCAGCAGTGACTCGGAACTTGGCCTCAGAAGAGTTATAAGTCCAAGACACTGTCCAAGTGAGAGAAAGGCATTAGTGTATGTTCCTGCACATAAAGTTGCAGCACAGCACCTATGAGGACCTCATTACCTCCCCATCTGAGTAGCTCTACAAATTTCAATGGTCTTATCTTCGCAGTGTGTCGCTGAGCTATGGACTAATTGCCTGTTTTCTTCTACAAATAAAAGACTTAACTGCTAGTGGTTTAGCTACAGTATTTCATAGTGAGGCACAACACAGTTAAGCCTGTGCAGGAAACCAGGTGATTCTGATGAGTTGTTGTCTACTTCATATGGGTTTAGGATGATGTGATTCATTTCAGGACAGGTCTAGTCTCATCTCATGGGTTGAATATGCTAACATCAGCTAGTGCACAGCATGCACTTCTACCATGTGTTTTAGTTTCAACACCAGTAGGTATAATATGTGTGCTGCAACACCACTCTGTTACATAAGTCAGAGGGGAAAATCAGAATATTTACTTATATATAAAATATTTACTTAAATCCAAACTAAAACCTTTTGTAGTCAATTTTCTTCCTTTACCCAGAACGTTTAGGTCCCTTTCATTATTGTAGCTCTCATTCCATTGTGCTGGGAAAACAGTTAAACTGGTTTAAATAGAACAAAGTATTACATTACACCTGAATTTCCAAAAGTCTATAATATTCAGATTCTTATTCTACTTTTTTTTTTTTTT
>NW_016693684.1:0-1517 GCF_001604755.1 Lepidothrix coronata | reverse complement strand
GATAATGGGGTATGATATTTATGTATTCACTCTACTATAAAGGGACAGAGGTGGCTTTCAAAATTGGCACTCAGTTCTTCTCTTCTAATGGTTTTAAGCCTATGCATATTTCAGGAAAATTACCTCTATCTTCCCTGACAACAGATACTCCATTCCCAGTGAAGTCAACAGCTTCCATATGTTGCTTTGCACAAAGCTGGTACAGTGATCTCCAACACACAGCATCCAACAAGAAACTGCCAGAAGAAAGGTTTCTATGTTGGTTTTATATACAGGTCAATATAACGTAATATAAGAGAGTAATGCTCTTCATTTGCTAGCTAATATCTGCCATTTTAGATCTTTATGAAATGTAACAATTGCACTTAGAGTTCAGAGAGGACATCAGGTTTCAGTGATGTGATGCCTCAGATGATGTAGCATCATACAACTCTTACAATATTCTTTATGTTCTGTTCTACTGCTGCAGCAGAAGTGTTGTTAATATCCTTCTGATTCTTTGTTTTTATTTTTATGTTTTTGGCAGCAACCATTGACTACTACAATGAACACAGGAAGAAGTCAAAACCAGCAAAATTTTCAACAAGACTTCTTCACAGCAGCAGAAAAGTAAAACTATGTTCTCCATGGAATGCCAAGGTTGTGTACAATAAATTGTTCTCCTACTAAGTTTTCTTGTCTTAATGGTACCTGGTTTGCCATACTAGCAAAATAAACTCAAGATTTTTCCTACTTTATACGACATATTCTCACTTTGCCTTAATGCATTAACTGAAGCTACGCTCCAGAGCAGCCAAACTTTCAAAAAGGCATTCTCTTTAAGAAGGGACAACCCTAACAGAAGAAATAGATCTACATGCTAACATGAAGGGAAATTCTAGGGAAATCTTATTTCCTTTAGTACATATACATATTTCTGAAATAGTATTAAATTTCACTGATGGGAAATTAATTATAAACTTGAAAGAATTGATAGAAGTATAATTTTATATCAGTTTTAATGGATTTCATTTTGTTTGGCTTTAAAAGTAAATTCATGAACCACGCTACATGTTAAATTGCCCAGTCTTAGAAAATTCACTGAAATGAAAACTGTTTGAGAAATCCACAATCTGTCCAAATCTGATTATATATGGATTTTTTTTAATTATAAAAGAAACAGTTTTAAGAAATTGAGGAAGCAGGAATGCGAAACTAAAATATGAACATTTTTCCTAGTTGAAGACTCCTGACATATACAAGTACTCAGCTGAATCTCTAACCACACAATATTATGCCTTTTAAGAAATTTAAAATTATCAATATTTTTTACTCTTTCTGGAAAGAGTACATTAAAACTATATCAGTTTTTTTGTATTTTGTTTGATGATACGAAAATATAAAGCCTCATTTCTGACAGCTAATGTGTTATCTCTGTGTGAAATGTCTTTGTTTTCTTTTTTACCTTCTGATGATGAATAGTTTATGACCAAGAATTTGTCATCGTTTCTTTTTTGCAAATTACCCTTAAATGAATG
>NW_016693683.1:0-1517 GCF_001604755.1 Lepidothrix coronata | reverse complement strand
ACCTATATTTTATGTCAGCTGAGAAAAAAAAGACTGAATTCCGAATGCTCACACTCACCTTCTCTGACTTTGGTACCTCCAAGAACTATTGCAGAGCCAGATACAGATGTTGATTATCTTTGCTTTGAGAGGTGTACGGAAGTCCAGAGCCTTCACAGGGTGACACACGGCAATGTATCGATCAACACTCATCATGGTCAGCGTGAATATGCTGGTAAACATGTTATAATAGTCAATAGAGATTACTATTTTACACAGCACATCACCAAAGGGCCAAGAGTTCATCAGGTACTCGGTGCTTTGGAAAGGCATAGTTGTGGTAACTAAAGCATCTGCCATAGCCAGGTTGAAAATGTAGATGTTGGTTGCTGTCTTCATCTTTGTGTACCTGCCAAAAAAATAAGGCTTTATTATTTTAAAATATGATTATGCTCATTCAGATATGTATCAGTCAGGCTTTGCTAGAGTTGTTTTTTTTGTAATGTCTTGTCTCATCTATGACAGAAGTGCACACAAATGCAAGACGTTTGGAATAATAGTGAACAAATTTTACTTAGTCTCTCAGCACCTGCATTAGCAGTTAGAGCTATTCACCACAGGCAAAACCAGGTACATGAATGCATTTAATCTAATTAGCCAAATCCTGGTTTCAATTCTATTTTTTCAAATCCTTCTACAAGAAAATATCATTGTTACACTCGCAAGTGACCAAAATGTTCTGTATCTCCTTTTCTTATAGCTAACTATCAGTGATTGCGAGTTTTCTGGGTTTGCTTTGTGGAAGGAACAGTTATCCCACTCTTCAGTAAGAATATGTGTTAATTGAGATGTCTGTTGTGCCAGATTGTTTCTTATATGATAGTTTCTCTTCCTTGAATTCACTACAATGCCTGCTGATACAAGTTTTAGTCATTTCCCTTCCTTGTTCCTTCCTTGCCAATTTTTCTCCTTTCTTATCATCAGCTTTTCCCAGTCCACTCTTTTATGACTGCTAATGTAAAAGATGACTATTTAAGTATGATACCACAATGGGGAAAAAATTGTCATAGTAATATTTTTTTCCTGCATCCTTTAATTTCATCAAAATGAAGCACTTGTTTTGTCCAGATGGTAGAGAACCTCAGCCTACTCAGAAGAATAAGATCTATTTTTTGAGGTGGCACCCTGCTTTGTTCTGCCTCTATGACTGTTTTGGGGGACAGCCAGTGGAGGACTGCTTCCAGCTCTGAGATGGACACAAAGGATGAAGGAGAGCCTTAACAGGAATATACCTAACACTTCTTTCTCAAAAGCTTCCCCCCAACTAGTCATGTTTGCTCATTGCTGTTAATTTATCATTGGATTCAGTGAGAGATTTTCTTCCTTAAAACCGTTTCAGTCCCATATGTTGAGTGTGTGCCCAAACTAGAATGTGCACATGTAACACACACAGAAACACATATAGCTATATTTTGCTATATGACATCTATAATTTACAGTGGAAATAAAAAATGTGATCCCTATGAACACATAGGGCA
>NW_016693682.1:0-1518 GCF_001604755.1 Lepidothrix coronata | reverse complement strand
CTCCAAGGAATTATCCATATTACTTACAGGAAGTACAGAGTATCAGGAGGAATCCCAGGCAAACAAGTCAGTTGGGTCAAGACGGGTCAAGACTCAAGGGTTTGAGTTGAAAAAAAACCATAATTTTTTTACAAGTCTGAAGATTAAGAATTCCAAGGGCCTTTCTGAAAAAATGATCGTTTAATATAAAACATGGATCAATTCTTGTTTTGTGTGTGCTGCTGTTTTCCGGATGAGTTTCCAATTTATTAGTGAAGCAGTAAATGCTCCTCAGCAACCAACCATTGATGTTTCGAATGGAAATCAAAAGCAGTGTAAGGTTGTTGAAGAAAATGGCTTGAAAGGGAAAGAGTGAAAGATCATACTATTCCTATGAAAGCTGCAAAAGTTTGTGAAGATTACAGCTGAGAGAAAGATGGACCAGAGAGAGGTCAAGGGGTTAAGGAGAAGATATCTGCCTGCAAAGCTTTTTCCTAGCATGGCTTCTTGCAGGCTCACAGCCCAAAACTTTCTAGGTTTGAACTGTTAGGGGCACACAAACAGAGGTGGAATTGTGCGAGAGAATGTATTGGCCCCAAATGGAGAGACCCCCAGTTGACTGTGGTTATTACTTGGACTTTGTACAGCTTTGACAGGATTTACACAGCTTCTGGACATGTAAGAGAAATACTGTGCATGCCTATTCTTTGTGTAATAGGGTTTTAATATCTTCTGGGGAGCCAGGGACCTTGCTGTGGGTGCATGCTGGCGTTGCCCTTCTGATACACTGTCTTTTGGCTGATGTGACTTTTATCTTTATTCCAACCATGAGCTCACCACAAGCCCAAAGAGAAAAGTATTTGTATTCCACTGTGCACATTGACAGTAATTTTGTGGATGCAACACAACACTGTAGAAAGAGACAGGTATATGGAGCATTCAGAAGGCATTAATTTCTTCTTACTTTTTTTTTTTTTTTGAGTCACACTACAAAGGTTATAGTGGGAATAGCAAATGAAAGAACTTGCAGACTTCACGAAAGTCAAAGCCTACAGCTTGTGTTGGATGGGTTTATTTGGCATACATATGTGATTATGAAATGAATTTTAAATTGCTACTGAACTTCATCCTGGATAATGATGCATCCATTCAATTTCCCTTCTTCCTCCAGAACATCCACCATTAACAAACCAACCAGTCGTGATGTTTTGCAATCTGCATTTGAACCTACTTCTCAAAACACTGCACACTTCCTTAAGTAGGCAATGACTCAGCTCATTTGCACAGAGATAAGGTCAGTATTGGGACTGAAAAATGGGTCAACAACCCACTTTGGCATTCATCTTTGAAATGAATCAAGAGACAATTGCACTAAAGACTTGTTAAACTGCAACTTCATCTTGCAGAAATGCAACATCAACAGTCAGCTTAAGTGTTTCTGTACAAACAGATATTGTACAGCCTTGATTTTTTTGAGTTGAGCCCATTACAGGGTTTAGGCATATGCCTAAAGATGGAATTAAACGACTGAAGTTAAGA
>NW_016693681.1:0-1518 GCF_001604755.1 Lepidothrix coronata | reverse complement strand
TTTACTACACATCTAAGACACATGCTCAAGTAGGTTGCCATTACCCATGCAAGTAAGCCCAGTACTTCCTAATGGGATTACTATGCAAATAACAGCTAGAACATTTGCAGGAAAAGGCCTTCAAATGAAGATTTGAAGGAAAAGGCCTTTGAAATATTTGTTGTGTATTATATTGCTATGACATCTCATTTTCATTTTGTTTTACTCGATCACAACTCCTCACGGGAATTTCATAATAAAAACTTACCATTTTCTGTTGCACTTTTTAAGAAATGCTAGGATGTTACTCCAGCTTTCCACTGTGCAATCTGAGAAAGTACTCTCTGCTACAGGCAAGCTGTTAAAATATCAATACAACTGGACAAGTACTGATTCTATGGCTGTGCAACTCTTCCTTTGAGTCTCTCTTTTGTTCCTGAAAATCTTACTACACATAATCAAATGAAATCAATGGGATTTGATTTTTAAGTAAACGATACAAATATTGCCTACTGTGAGGCATTCTGCTTTAAATAGAATCAAGTACAGCTCTAGAATAGTACAAGTACTAGAATTATTACTCTTTTATTCATAATAAGGGCATCAATCTAGGTTTGTTAAAACAGAAGGAATTATTTAGGCTTTTATAATTAAGTTATTTTTATAGTTAGAGTCCAGTGCACATATAAAGGTATAAATTTGCAATGGCTGAAAATCAATGCAAGTCTTCACAGTAGGAAAGCTAAAACCAACACAGTGGATGACTTGGAGGCTAATAAAATAGAGAAAGAAGGAAAAAGCAAGTGCACTTGTGAAAAGATCAAAATATATAGCCTTTAAATATCTTGCAGAGACACCTAGTTTGAAATATGCAAATATCCTGGTGCCTGCTTACTCATATGTTTAAAGTTAATCAAATGTGTTCATTTTGGAAGACTTGGATCCAAAAATAAAAAAGATGCGTCATAAATCTTTATTTCTTATTTGCACCTTAATTTGACTAAAAACTACTTTGAAGCCCCCTTCAAAGAGATGAGTGGCTAATTCAGCTCCCATTTCAGTATAACTCACCATAACAAGTTCTTTTAGAAGATGCTTTCAATATTTAAGGCAATAATAATGGAAGATTTCTGGTTTAAAAAGAAAAGATAACCTGCTTATCACAACTTCCTAATCTAAACTGCTTTTTGAAAATCTTTCTCACCTACCATATACTATACAGCATGGGCAACAAGCAGAAGCACATTTTCAAAGAGGTACAATAGAATGGCTTGAACCTCTACTACCAGTACCATAAATTTTTGAGCTTTTTGAACAGAAATGCTGCATAAAATTGAATAGGAATACCACTTTATCAGCTAACTACTCAGATTTGAAGGGGCCCCTGGTGGTCTAGTGGTTAGGGTGCAGGACTCTCACCACTGCGACCCGGGTTCGATTCCCAGCCCCCCGGGCAGATGGAGCTCGTCAGCCCTGTGAGGCAATCCATCTAAGAGAAGGTCACTCTAAACAAACCTACGTCCTGGGGACCTCACTGCC
>NW_016693680.1:0-1519 GCF_001604755.1 Lepidothrix coronata | reverse complement strand
TCCGGGGCTGTGGATGCTGCGTGGGAGCAGCGGGTGTGCCTGGCGCGGGTCGGTGAAGGTGTTTGTGTGCCGTGGGGGGACAGGCGTGTCCCCAGGCCTCCGTGTCTTGTTTGGACACGTGGCACAGAGCGACGGACGCTGCAGTGGGGTGGCGAGCACTGGTGGGCACCGGCTGTTCCACGGCAGCGGGGATCTGGTGCTGCCCTTCCTGCTCCTGCCTGGCCGTTCTGGGGCAGCAGGGACCCGAGTGCTGCCCTTGCCTGCTCCTGCCTGGCCCCACGTGGTGCCTGGCAGAGCGTGGACTTGCCCGGGGTCTCCGGCGGACGCGCAGCTCAAGCTCTCCCTTCCCCTCTTCTCTCTGCCTCCCCAGGACCCCGGTTTTGCCAGCCAAGCACTTATCAACAAGAAGTTAAACGACTACCGGAAAGTGAGGTACGGACCGGGGCGGTGGGCTCCGAGACCCCCGGGGCTTTGGTCACCTCAGTTTGGCAGTGACGGAGCAAATCCAGCGGCTCCCAGGATTGGGGCAGTGATGGAAGTGCCGCCCGCGCCCGGCTTGGCTCCGGGCGCCGCAGGGTCCCGCTCGGCCGAGGTGGCACCTGGCAAATTTAAGCAGGGTTGAAGCAGCTCGGTGCTCCCCAGGGGTCTCCGTAGGATGCCAGGAAGCCCGGGAGCGATGCCGGCGTTTTACCGGGAGGTTTTTGCGCCGGGCTGGTGCCCCCCGGCCCTGCCCCACCTGAGCCCCCCCGCTCTCCCCGCAGCCCCGCGGGCACCAAGCCCGACTCCTCCTCACCCAAGGGCCCTCGTGGGCTGGGGATCCGAGCAGAGTTCCTGAAGCAGACGGGAACCAGCGCGCCCCGGTCCCCCCGGCAGGATGCGGCCGTCACAAAAGGTGTGTGATGTCAGGAGGCTTCATGAGGAGGAAGGGGGGTCTCCCCCTGGCACTGCCATCCCTGTGGGGCAGCAGGGATGCTCTTCCCGCTCATCCCGGCTCATCAGCGAGTGACCCGGTGGGTTTTCCTCCCCAGATGAGAGCAGCTCCCAGAAAGCCCCGTGGGGCATCAACATCATGAAGAAGAACAAGAAGTCTGCCCCGCGCGCCTTCGGCGTGAGGCTGGAGGAGTGCCAGCCTGCCCCGGACAACAAGGTACAGCCAGGCTGGCACCGCCAACCCTCGGGGTCCCTGCGCCCCCCTGGCACCCCGTGACCCCCTCCCTGTCCCCGCAGAACGTGCCCCTGATCGTGGAGGCCTGCTGCAAGGTGGTGGAGGACCGGGGGCTGGAGTACATGGGGATCTACCGCGTGCCCGGGAACAACGCGGTGGTGTCCAGCCTGCAGGAGCAGCTCAACAAGGGAGCCACCGAGATCAACCTGCAGGACGAGGTGAGGGCAGGGCGGGTCCCCAGCCCGCTCCCCATCCCTGTCCTCATGCCTCTGGAATGCTCTCCTGGCTGTTGTCCTGATGTATGGCTCTGTCACTATCCCTGTCCCCATCATCATCCCTGTCCCCATCATCATC
>NW_016693679.1:0-1520 GCF_001604755.1 Lepidothrix coronata | reverse complement strand
TCAAACCCGCGACTTTGACCCCAAATCCCCTCACGAAATCACCAAAAAGGGCGATTCGGGACCTCAAAACTGCTCAAAACCGCCACTTTTACCCCAAATCCCCTCACGACCCCCCCCCCCATAAAACCACCTTTCCTCTTCCCCCCCGAACCGCAAAAAAACCCCACCCTTTTCCTTCCCTTCCTAAACTCCCCCAATCCCCTTTTTTTATGGATCCCCGCCTTTAAATTCGTTAAAAAACGCCCTTTTTTTTTTTTTTTTACTTTCCTCTTTAAACTCTCCCGAGTCATGCCCTCAACCAAGATGGCGCCCGCGAGCCCTTTCTCTGCGCTGCGCACGCGCCGCCGCCAAATCATGCTCTTGCCCTCGCTCAAAATGGCGTTGTCCCCCCCTGACGGCGCATGCGCCGTCCGCATTCCCGCCCTTTCCCTCCCCCAAGATGGCGCCTGCTCCCCTCTTTACTGCGCACGCGCTGTCTCATTCCCGCCCTTTTCCTCACCCAACATGGCGCTCCGCCTCTTTACTGCGCACGCGCCGCGCTCATTCCCGCCTTTGCCCTCACCCAAAATGGCGTCTTTTCCCCGCACTGCGCATGCGCACCTTTGTTTCTTTGCTCTTTCTGGCCCTAATCCAAGATGGCGCCCTCGCCGGCGTCACCCGCCGCCATCTTGCGCGCTCCGCCCTCAGCCCGCCCTCAGCCAAGATGGCGCTGGCCAGCGTCCTCCGCTGCCCGGAGCTCCCGGGAGCCCAAAAACTCTTCCCGGCGCTGCCCCAAAGCTTCGACGGCGACCCCGAGGATCGCGAGGGGGTCCTGAGGAGCCTCCGCGACCCTCCCGGGCCCCCCCGGGTGCTGGCGGCCCCTCCCTGGGGTTTCCAGGCGGCTCCGGACGGGCCGGGGCTGCTGATGCTTCACGGCACCACCACCTTGGCTTTTAAGGTAAAAAACAAACAAAAAAAACCATTAAAGGGCTTCTGGGGGACCCCAAAATCCGTGTGGGAAAGCTCCGAAACTCCGTTGGGGGTGGGGGGCTCCGAAATTCCACGAGGAGGCCCCAAAAATCTCTTCAGGGGGGCCCCAAAGCCCCTTTTCCCCCCCCCTTTTCATTCCCTTTTTTTATCCCCCTTTCACCCCCATTTCTCCCCTTTTGTCCCGTTTCTCCCCCTTTTACTCCCATTTTCCTCCCTTTTATCCCTTTTTACCCCCATTTCTGCCCCTCTCGCCCTCATTTCTTTCCCCCGAACCCCTTTTAATGACCCCAAATCCCTTTTTAATGACCCCAAACCCCTTTTAATGACCCCAAATCCCCTTTTTATCCCCATTTCTCTCCCCCGAGCCCCCTTTTAACGACCCCAAACCCCCTTTTATCCCAGTTTTAACTCCTCTCATACAATTTTTATCCCATTTTCTCCCCTTTTATTGACCTCAAACCCCCTTTTACCCCCATTTCTCCCCCTTTCACCCCCGTTTCTCCCCCTTTTACCCCCTTTTAATTACCCCAAACCCCCTTTTATCCCCATTT
>NW_016693678.1:0-1521 GCF_001604755.1 Lepidothrix coronata | reverse complement strand
GCAGAAAGAATCGTATCCTGCTGAATACACCACCTAAGGAGTCTTTCTGCTGTGCCTTTTGCAATCGGATATGTCTATCTCATATCGGCCTCATAAATCACCAGCGTGCCTGTAACAAACGTGGATAGAGCCTTCCTAAATCTTCGTTCGCGAAGCCTAGCCATGATGATGATGACCCTGTACAAAATTACTCGTGTCATTTTGCTGGGTAAATAATATGACGTGAACACAGCCTGCAAGCACATCTCCATGAGGAGCAGCAGACTGTCTTACAGACAGAGGAGTAAATGAAGTGTGACCTCTAGTGAACTTGAGTGCTTATACCACTTCTGCAAGAGGCAGAGACTGAAGTTATCTTCACACTCTGCAAAAGTTTACTCGTAGCTCTGAAATTAAGGTAGATTTTTGTTGCAGCATAACCCAGAATGAAGATGAGGACAAAAAAGGATAATTATAAACCAAATTACTGCAGAATTTTGAACTGACTGGAGAGCTTAACATTACAGAAGCATCCGAATAAGGAAAAAACTGTGGTTTCTGATTACTACCTTGTATTTCTGAAACTACTCTGCCTCCTTTTCATTTTTATTTAATACAATAATTTCATTATCTATACTTAAAATATATTGAATATTTAACGCAATCTACGGAGAGATTTCTGAAGTATTTTGGGGTCTGCTTATGTCATGAACTTGTTGACTAGAAGTACATACCTGCTGAATTCTGCAGTTTCTCCTAGATACCCATCAGACATTAGAATTAAGGTATAGTAAAAGAAGGGTGTCTATTGCCTTTAAAATTGACTTGAATAAAAGAAACGTTACAAGAAAACATGAAAATTGAAAGTGACCCCATGCAATAAACAGCAGCACTGACCACGATTGCTACAAGCAGTGTTTCAATAATGGAACTGGATGCTGAACTCGAGGCACTTCCCTGCAAAGCTCCTGCTGGCAGCCATGGAGTACAAATTCACAATTCCAGTCCTAGAGAGAGTAGTTACAAACTAGTTCCTTGAGGAAAGCAGCCTAAAATAGTCTGAACACTCAGACAGCAGGGCATAAAGTTAAAGCAAGTTCAGTTTTCAGAAGGTTGTACAAACCACAGAAAGTTTTCAATACACCTACCAGCAGTGATTTTTGGGGTTTTTTTAACTTTACAACAGATTATGCTCAGAAATACAATCACTGTATATCTCAGAGATCCCAGACTGGCCGAGGTCAGAAGGGACTTCTGGAGGGTATCTTGTCCAACCCTCTGCTTGAGCAGGGCCACCTAAAGCCCCTTGCTGAGGACCATCTGGACAGCTTTTGAATATTTCTAAGGATGGCGATTCCACCACCTCCCTGGGTACTCTGTAAGTGATCTTATACATGGAATTACCTAATAAGAATGATTTCAGTAAAATTCTCTATGTATTTGGGCTTTATGTGAGCCATTAATTACAATTCCTCTTGACAGAAGTACAGCATCACATCCATGAAGCAAATGAGCACAAGATGCTGAACTTTACTGCCTTGT
>NW_016693677.1:0-1521 GCF_001604755.1 Lepidothrix coronata | reverse complement strand
CTGACCCAGGTTCTGGCGGGCGGCCAGGAAGCGGGCGGGCTCCTTGACGTTGTCGGCGAGCAGGAAGGCCCCCTCCTCGAGCACGTCGAGCAGCATGGTGGCCGTGTGCGCCTGCTCCGAGCCGTTCATGTCCCGCCACGACTCCAGAGCCTCCGGACGCAGCAGGTTGTCCACGGCCTCCACCACGGCCTGCGGGAGAGGGGACACGCCCACCGGGATGGGACACGCCCTCTGGGATGGGACACGCCCAATGGGATGGGACACACCCAGCTAGGGCAGGCCCCACCCACCCCCATGGCCTCCACCACGGCCTGCGGGAGAGGGGACACGCCCACCGGGATGGGACACGGGGATGGGACACGCCCATGGGGACACACCCAGATGGGACAGGCCCCCCCCCCCCACGGCCTCCACCACGGCCTGCGGGGGATGGGACACGCCCACCGGGATGGGACACGCCCACTGGGAAGGGACACGCCCAGATGGGACAGGCCCCACCCACCCCCATGGCCTCCACCACGGCCTGTGGGAAGGGACACGCCCACCAGGATGGGACACGCCCACCGGGATGGGACATGCCCACCGGGATGGGACACAGGGACACAGGGACACACCCATCTGGACACACCCATCTGGACACGTCCAGATGGGACGGGTCCCACCCGCCCCCACAGCCTCCACCATGGCCTGTGGGGAGGGGACACGCCCATCGGGGATGGGACACGCCCACAGGGATACGCCCACAGGGACACGCCCACAGGGACACATCCACTTGGACACACCCAGCTGGGACAGGCCCCACCCACCCCCATGGCCTCCAGCACAGCCTGCGGGAAGGGGACACGCCCACCGGGACGGGACACACCCACCAGGATGAGACACAGGGATGGGACACGCCCATGGGGATACACCCAGCTAGGACAGGGCCCACCCACCCCAATGGCCCCCACCACGGTCTGTGGGAAGGGGACACGCCCACTGGGATGGGACACACCCACCGGGATGGGACACGCCCAGATGGACACGCCCAGCTGGGACAGGCCCCACCCATCCCCATGGCCTCCACCACAGCCTTGGGGAACGGGACACACCCACAGAGATGGGACACACCCATGGGGACAAGCCCAGGTGGGACAGGCTCCACCCACCCCCATGGCCTCCACCACAGCCTGTGGGGTGGGACACGCCCACTGAGATGGGACACGCCCACTGGGATGGGACACGCCCACGGGGACACGCCCACAGGATGGGATACGCCCAGCTGGACACGCCCAGCTGGACACACCCATCTGAGACAGGCCCCTCCCACCCCCACGACCTCCGCCATGGCCTGGGGGGAGGGGACACACCCATGGGATGGGACACACCCACAGTGACACACCCACCCAGGAGAGGCCCCACCCACTGACACCCACCCCCAACACAGCCTGAGGCACCAGGACACGCCCATCAGGACTGGCCACACCCACCCAGACAGGCCCTGCCCACTGGTACAAGCCCCACCCACCATATTCTAGGCCA
>NW_016693676.1:0-1522 GCF_001604755.1 Lepidothrix coronata | reverse complement strand
GTCTGGCGGCGGCAAAGGGCGGGGAACGTCCTTTTTGGGGGGAACGGGGACCCTCCCCCAGTGCCCGTGGGACGGGGACCCTTCCCCGAGTGGGACGGGCATGGAGACCCTTCCCCAGTGACCGAGGAACTGGGACCCTTCCCCGAGTGGGAGAGGGACCCTTCTCCGGGTGTTCCCCGAGTGACCGCGGGATGGGGACCCTTCCCTGAGTGACCCTGGGATGGGGACCCTTCCCCGAGTGGGACGGGGACCCTTCTCCGGGTGTTCTCCGAGTGACCCGTGGGACGGGGACCCTTCCCCGAGTGGGAGAGAGACCCTTCTCCGGGTGTTCCCCAGTGACCGCGGGATGGGGACCCTTCCCCGAGTGACCCTGGGATGGGGACCTTTCTCCGAGTGGGACGGGGACCCTTCCCCGGTGACCGAGGAACTGGGACCCTTCCCTGAGTGGGACGGAGACTCTTCTCCGGGTGTTCCCCGAGTGACCGCGGGATGGGGATCCTTCCCTGAGTGACCCTGGGACGGGGACCCTTCTCCGATGACCGCGGGATGGGGACGGGGACCCTTCCCCGAGTGGGAGAGGGACCCTTCTCCGGGTGTTCCCCGAGTGACCGCGGGATGGGGACCCTTCCCCGAGTGTTCCCTGATTGCCCCTGGGATGGGGACCCTTCTCCGATGACCGCGGGATGGGGACGGGGACCCTTCCCCGAGTGTTCCCCGAGTGACCGCGGGACGGGGACCCTTCCCCGGTGACCGAGGAACTGGGACCCTTCTCCGAGCGGGACGGGGACCCTTCTCCGGGTGTTCTCCAAGTGTTCCCCGAGTGACCGCGGGATGGGGACCCTTCCCCGAGTGTTCCCCGAGTGACCGCGGGACGGGGACCCTTCTCCGATGACCGCGGGATGGGGACGGGGACCCTTCCCCAGGGACCGAGGAACTGGGACCCTTCCCCGAGCGGGACGGGCATGGAGACCCTTCCCCAGTGCCCGTGGGACGGGGACTCCCCCGAGTGCCCCTGGGATGGGGACCCTTCCCCGAGTGTTCTCCAAGTGTTCCCCCGGTGACCGAGGAACTGGGACCCTTCCCCAGTGGGACGGGGACCCTTCCCCAGGGACCGAGGAACTGGGACCCTTCCCTGAGTGGGATGGGGACCCTTCCGCGATGACCCCGGGACGGGGACCCTTCCCCGAGTGCCTGTAGGATGGGGACCCTTCCCCAGAGCCCGTGGAACGGGGACCCTTCCCCGAGTGAGGTGGGTTTGTCGCAAAGGGGGTGGGTTTGTGAGAAAAGGAGTGGGTTTGTCAAAAAGAGGGTGGGTTTGTGAGAAAGGGGGTGGGTTTGTCACAAAGGGGGTGGGTTTGTGAGAAAAGAGGGGTGGGTTTGTGAGAAAGGGGGGGGGTTTGTCACAAAAGGGGTGGGTTTGTCAGAGCGGGCGGGAAAGGGGAGGGGAAAGAGGGCGGGAAGTGCGAGGGGAAAAAGGCGGAACAGGTGAGGGAGAAAGAGGGAAAATGTGAGGGGAGAAGTG
>NW_016693675.1:0-1522 GCF_001604755.1 Lepidothrix coronata | reverse complement strand
CAGGTCAGTGGGATGGGGACTGGGGCGGTGGGACCAGTAAGGACCAGTTAAGGGGGTTGGGGGCACTTCAGCATCTCCATCAAGGTCAGACCAGTATGGACCAGTATAGACCAGTATAGACTGGTACAGACCAGTATAGACCAGTATAGGCCAGTCCGGGTCAGTGGGACTGGGAATGGGGCGGTGGGACCAGTAAGGACCAGTTAAGGGGGTTGGGGGCACTTCATCATCTCCATCAAGGTCAGACCAGTACGAACCAGTATAAACCAGTATAGACCAGTTTGGGCCAGTATAGACTGGTATGGACTGGTACAGACCAGTATGGACCAGTACAGGTCACTGGGATGGAGACTGGGGCGGTGGGACCAGTAAGGACCAGTTAAGGGGGTTGGGGGCACTTCATCATCTCCATCAAGGTCAGACCAGTACGGACCAGTATGGACCAGTATGGACCAGTTTGGACCAGTATAGACCAGTATAGAACAGTATAGACCAGTACAGACGAGTACAGGTCACTGGGATGGGGACTGGGGCGGTGGGACCAGTAAGGACCAGTTAAGGGGGCTGGGGGCACTTCATCATCTCCATCAAGGTCAGACCAGTATGGACCAGTACAGACCAGTATAGACCAGTATAGACCAGTATAGAACAATACAGACCAGTCCGGGTCACTGGGATGGGGACTGGGGCCAGTAAGGACCAGTTAAGGGGGTTGGGGGCACTTCATCATCTCCATCAAGGTCAGACCAGTATGGACCAGTATGGACCAGTATGGACCAGTATGGACCAGTACGGACCAGTATAGACCAGTTTGGGCCAGTATAGACCAGTCCGGGTCACTGGGATGGGGACTGTGGCGGTGGGACCAGTAAGGACCAGTTAAGGGGGTTGGGGGCACTTCAGCATCTCCATCAAGGTCAGACCAGTACGGACCAGTATAGACCAGTATAGACCAGTATAGACCAGTATAGACCAGTATAGACCAGTATAGAACAGTATAGACCAGTACAGACCAGTACAGGTCACTGGGATGGGGACTGGGGCAGTGGGACCAGTTAAGGGGGTTGGGGGCACTTCATCATCTCCATCAAGGTCAGACCAGTATGGACCAGTATGGACCAGTATAGACCAGTATAGACCAGTATAGACCAGTACAGACGAGTCCAGGTCACTGGGATGGGGACTGGGGCCAGTAAGGACCAGTTAAGGGGGTTGGGGGCACTTCATCATCTCCATCAAGGTCAGACCAGTATAGACCAGTATGGACCAGTATGGACCAGTATGGATCAGTATGGACCAGTATAGACCAGTATGGACCAGTATAAACCAGTATAGACCAGTATGGGCCAGTATAGACCGGTATGGACCAGATTTATACTGATGTATACTGGTTTATACTGGTTTATACTGGTTTATATTGGTGTGTATTGATTTATACTGGTTTATACTGGTTTATATTGGTTTATACTGGTTTATACTGGTTCCTACTGGTCTATACTGGTTTGTACTGGTCCATACTGGT
>NW_016693674.1:0-1523 GCF_001604755.1 Lepidothrix coronata | reverse complement strand
AAATTTAATTCTTGCTGCTGGATGATAACTATTAAGACAAGGTAGAGCTGTCAGTATTGTTTTTATAATGAATAAGAGTTAGTGATATTCACATTCAAGCATGCTAAAACATGAGTTGGTCATAATTTTCCCAGTAACAATAGTGATGAAATACTTTCCAAAAAACTCCCCTGTATTTTGGCATCTCTGAGAGATCCCAAATGAGCCAAACTAATGAGATGAGACAACATAATGGACATGCTAACATCAGAAGTGTAACAAGCAGAAAACAATGCAAAATTCTTATGAGTAAATAGCGAACAATCTGATTTACAGTTTAAGATTAATGTTCATTGCTTACAATACATTGTAAAACCATCAAGCATCATCCTTAGGACACATCTACACTATCATTGTGGTTTGCTCCCTGTTTCACTCCTAGGCCCCTGATTGTCCATACCACTTACATGCTGGTTTGTCCCCAGGCTCCTACACTGAGAAAATCAACTTGCTCCCTCCCAGAGGGCACAAAATTCCCACGTCCCAGCTCCAAGAACACAAGGTGCTCCACTGCTTGGTAGATCAGATTTTTGTTCCCAAGGCGGTCAGGGTTTACTTTCCAAGCAGACCACAGATTGTGTAGGCTCACTTATAGTCTCTCGTCATACTAAGATATTAATTTTGCTGTGTTGCTTCATCTGGAGCAGATGAGCAGTTTTATGCAGGACTACTGGAAGGCTGTTCCAAGGGAAGATGTGGGAACAGCTGAAGGAGGTGCAGCACTGAATGGCTAAAATCAAAGATTTCTCAGGAAGGAAGTAAAATATTACCACAAAGAGCTGATGGAAGAAACCTGTTGTACTGTGACTACTCAGTATTTTTAAAGGCGAATGTATTTCTGTTTCCTGGCTAGAGGAGTGCTACAAGCAGGGCCCATGTGTGATTGCACTGGATGAGAGGCAGCCTGCAACCCACCCTTGGGGCTCGTTACCCAGTTGTGGGGTTGCCCACAATGCAGGCAAGAAGCCTGGGGGTTAGTTTCAACCAGATGCCAGCAGCCGTGTCAATCCAGCAGCAGGGATTTAGCGTGGCTGATGACCAGAATATGTCTCCAAGGTCTCAGGCAGTTACATACTGATATTGTATTGCTGTCGTGATACTGCCATTACCACCTGAGCTGGCGCCACTAAACAAAGCCCAGGGGAGTCCACCCATGCTGCACCTTCAGCTGTTGTGTGGACATGCTCTGAGTGGCAGGTGATAATCAGTGCGGCGATGCATGACAGCAGCTGTCCCTCCTGTTGCCAACTCCTCACCCTCCCTAAGGATCTTGCATCCCCTCTGTGGATATAGTCCTTAACAGAAATGGTCCGCTGTTGTTTTAGCAACAGTACCTCCACAGGAACACTAGTTGGGATTTTGTGTACACTGGCTGGCTCTGTTTTAACTGTAAAAAAACCCCCTGTTACCTCTGGAATCCACATATCACTAGTAAAGAAGGAGATCACCCTTTTAGTAGTGGCAGGAGATTTCCCTACAACCTT
>NW_016693673.1:0-1523 GCF_001604755.1 Lepidothrix coronata | reverse complement strand
CCCCCCCCCACCGACCTGAGGGAGGTACTGGACATTCCTGCCTGAACTGGAAGATATATAATCTTGGAGTCTTGGGACTTTTTTACCACTCGTGGGATCCAGAGGAAGACTGCAGATCACTCTCAACCAGACTGCAGACCACTGCTCTTGACTGGACTGCAACCACCACTTTTGACCAGACTGCAATCACCACTCTTGACCAGACTGCAACAGCACTCTCACCAACAGGTTTTCCCCTCTCCTTTTCCTTTGGACTCAGGGGGCCCAAAGAACACCACTCTGTTCATGCCCCAGGGTGCTGGGTTATATATTTGGGTTTTGTGGGTTAAAACCAATTGTTTGTCTGTATAATTGTACTTACTGTATTATTTTATTAAATTGTTATTCTGATTTATAATCTCTCTTTTGAATTGAGTTCATTTCCCCTGTTGGTTTACCTTTAAACCAGCACAGTGGTGATCAAAACACTCCACAGTCTGAAGGAGAATTGAAACTTTTCTGATTCAGAAAGTGTGTGGTAGCAAACCTGTTATGCCAGATCTGGCTCAAATTTTAATAAGGTTATTGCTTATGCTGGAGAAGGGGTGCATCTCTGCTTGTGTGCTCATATGTCTTCCTTCCTTCCTGCCTGCCTGCCTTTTTTCTTGATTTTTCCTCTCTCTCTCTCTCTCTCTCTCTCTCATATATGGTGCATTTTGTCCAGGTTCTCACTACTCTGAAAATGACTGTATTGTTACAGTTGCTTGATTGCTCATAGAGAAAAAGAAGACTGTTAGAGGTCACTAAGAATCTTTTTCTGTAAAAAGCTTGCTAAGTGATACAGTAAAAAGCATCTGGTGTGGTCAGAGAATCATGAAGAAAGTTTCAGCCAGATACTGTGGCTTGTTTTAGTTCATAACAGGCTTTGCAGGACTTGATTAAGTTTTTCAAATTCCTCATCAGACTGAGAATAACATACTGGCAAACCTGTGTGCACCCTGGAGAAAAACAGCAAAGTCAGCGTAGGTAAGCTGAGAGCCACTCTCATATGTGATTTACAAGGAATTTCCTTAATGAATGAACACTAGTGCCAACAAGGTGGCATTATTTTTATATGGGAACATGTAACATGAAGGTCAGTCCAGATAATTTCCTATAATGACCAATCAATATAGTAGGATATTTGCAGCAATGTACATGACTTAAGGGTATCTACATTAGATACCGTACTGACGGAAGTCTATTCAATCTAAGGCGACTGAAGGCCCACACCAAGACCTTAATCCATCTTGTTCGGGAGCTGCTCTATGCTGATGACGCCGCCCTTGTTGCCCACACAGAAGCAGCTCTGCAGCGCTTAACTTCCTGCTTTGCAGATGCTGCTGAGCTCTTTGGGCTGGAAGTCAGCTTAAAAAAGACAGAGGTCCTCCTGCACCTCAGGAAGTCCCCCATCATCCCCATATCACCATTGGCCAATCAGAGCTCAAATCAGTCCAACAGTTTAATTACCTTGGTAGCCTCATCTCCTCAGACGGTAAGATCGA
>NW_016693672.1:0-1525 GCF_001604755.1 Lepidothrix coronata | reverse complement strand
CTGGGCAACCTGTGCCAGGGCCTCCCCACCCTCACAGGGAGGAATTCCTTCCCAAAATCCCATCTAACCCTGCCCTCCTTTAGGCTGAAGCTGATAAATATAAAAATAGATGGACAGATAGACAGAAAACCAAAGTATTCAAATAATCTTCAAATACAGGCAGTTCCCCTAAATCAGGAGGATTCCAATACCTTCCTTCAGGTGGAACAAAGCAAATTACATCTCTATGTACTTGCCAGGACCTTAAGTGATTAAAATCAATGTAATCTCCCTCCAGTCATGTCAATATTCATCAGCCAGAGCATCCCAGTCCATCCAAGATAAAAGCAGTTATGCAAATGTTCATTATAATGGACAAACTAACAGCTGGGATCCTCTGATATCAAAGATCATCAGACATCCCATCCATTTTATCACTTTTCTCTCCCTGTGAGTTCCTGTGCCGATTCTACTTTTGTTGCACGTTAATTTATGAAGTTAGAAAACATCAATTTAAGTACTCAAAGCAAGAAAGTTGGAAGTTCAGATTAAAAAATTAGTCTGCCCCAACCCTGAGTCGTGTAAACTGGTTTAAGTCAGCGGTGCCACAACAACTGACATTGGTCAGGGAGCTGCTCTTGTTTTCATCTATTTATCTGATATAATTTCTAATTTACTTACTGAACGAGTCTCTTGTCTTTTCATTCCTGTCAACCCCTCTTGATTTTGTTTCTTCTATCCTTATATACAAATAGGCTTTGGGATCCTTTTTAAAGTGACCACGGAAATGAGAAAGGCAATAAGAGGAATTGTATTTTATTTCATTTTATTTCATTTTTAAAATCTCCTGTGCTTGGCCCAGAAATCAAATGGTGCCTAGAGAGGAACCAAAAGATGCCACTCTGGTTGGTCACGGTAGGTCCTTATAAGTTGATTTTTTTAGTTCTTTAATCATTAGGTAAATGTGGAAGGTTTCCTTTTGTGTTTTTTTTTTCCAGTGAATTCTCTCAAACACACGGGAAAAAAAAATATATGAATCGATAAAATTGATCTATGCCATGTTTTTACTTGAGGAAGGATTACAAGGTTGAATCCTAACATTATATACTTAAAACCATTTCTCGTTCCGCCGCCTTTACAGCTCCAAAAAAAAATGTACATTTTGGAGACAAAGGTCTTTATCCTCTTAAAGGCTGTGGATTTCATGCCAATCTCCCAATGTAAAGCAGACTTCAGGCTCAGACCCCAGAGAAACGGTCTCGGAAAGATTAGATTTTCCACCACAAAATAAATCCCTCGTGTGGTGAACCATCCAACACCTCCTTCCTCCCAAGTGCTTGTTCGACACGGAGAAACACCCCCAGCCCGGCCCGGCCCTCTCTTCCAAATGGAAGTGGTTTGATCATTCCTCTGCTCCCCTGCCAGCCACTTTTTTTCCACGTGTAAAATTTCCAGAACTGTCACATGTACCTGAAAATCTATTGATTTTTCTGGGAGTTTTTTGGTTTGGTTTTTTTTGTTTGGTTGGTTGGGGTTTTTTTTGTTT
>NW_016693671.1:0-1526 GCF_001604755.1 Lepidothrix coronata | reverse complement strand
CATCTTTGCCCCGTCCCTCCGCCTCAGACCGCGACGCGCGCCCGGCGCCCGCGCCCCCCGCGCACGCGCGCGCGCCCCTCATTGGCCCGCCGCGCGCTCGCGCGTGCCCTTCATTGGCCCGCCCGCGCCCCCCGGCCCCGCCCCCCACCCCCCGCCGCTCGCGCCGGACGTGGCGCCTCGCGACGACGTCACGTCAGGCCGGGCGGGGGTGGAGGGGGGTGCGGCGCCCCCTGGCGGCCGTGAGGGGCGCTGCAGAGCGGCTTCGGCCCCACCATCCCCGCCCCTCACAGATTTTTGCAGGAAAATGAGCTTTTCCCCCTTTTTTTCCCTCAGATCTCAGCGGTCAGGGGAAACTTGACAGCTCTGAGGAATGCTACAAAAGTCGACACGGCTGATATGACCCTCGGGGATAATGTGTCGCTTCACTATAACGTGGGTCTCAGGCAGGTTCTCCAGTGAAGCTCCAGGTGTTTTCCATGGGTTTGGACAGAATGAGCCTGCAGACACACAGAGCCCATCTGGTGTGCAGAGGGATCTCCCTGGGGGCCTGTTAACATTCCCAAGGATTTTCTGGGATGTGTAATTTGGACAAGCACTATAAAAAGCACATTAAAAGTTTGTTTATCCTAGCAGGCACCATAGCCTGGTGCTCTGCCTGGCTCCAGAACAGCTGCTGATGGATTCTCCCAAGCCTCACTCGGCCTTGGAAGAACAAATACGCTTTGCACTTGAGCAATAGCATTTCATCGCCTGTTTCCCAGGTCTGGGACCAGATTCCATCACTCCTCACAGCCAGAATTGTGAATCCACAGCACTGGTCACAATCAGACCAACACAACCCAAGGCAATCAAGGCTGGATCTTCTTTCTTTCACATGGCTCTGGTTTCTATCAAAAGCAGCATCAACACCTGGCTGTAGCTGAAGAACCAGCCAATGTCTCTGGTCTACTCACACAAAAGTCACAGCAGCTGAAAATAAACAATCTTTGCTCACTGTAAACACCACCAAAACCACTGGTACTGCTGTGTTTGGGAATGGCCACCAGCTACTCCTTCTCCCGCCCTTCCCCAGTTCCTTGCAGCCCGTTATTGTGGGCATTAGGAGATGCGGGAGTGAGTCAGTACAAAAGGAAGCTCTGGAGTTTTCCCAAGGAAGGCAGGAGGACAAAGCACAAAGGCAGCATTCATCCCATCCTGCCCTCATTGTTCCGCAGAACAAAACCAATTCAAAGAGGGACGCGCTGCAAAATGACTTCAAGCACCAAGAATCCCTCTGCCAGCAAAAAAAAGGGAGTTGAAAACCATTAATTAAAAAGAGTTGAGAAAACCACTCATTAAGAAATGAGTTGTTTGAACACTGGAAAAAGTATAAACGAAATTATAAATCTCCCGCTCTCTGTGCCGTGATTTGCTGTCAATGGGAACAAGGGGAGAGGGACAATGGGAAAGGATCGGAGATGACGTACAGAGGAGAACATGAAATGTTATTTATATTTATCTCCTAATAATTTTGACATTAACAACTG
>NW_016693670.1:6824-7952 GCF_001604755.1 Lepidothrix coronata | reverse complement strand
CTTGAAGATGTGCCATCAGGTCACTTAATAATTTTTTAAGAGTAAGTCAGGGCATTCAGAGACTTTAAGAGGGGGCTTAAGAACCTCAGCTTACAGATAACTGTTTTAGGGTGGAAGTTGTCTCCCCAGGAGATAAATATATGTCTCTATTATTTATAGAAGCAATCTGTGCATATATATTATGCTGGACACAGTAAGTAAGTGAACTTAGGTGGGATATATTGTTGAGGAATACATCTGGTGCAGGTAGCTCGGTTTGCGAACTGCAATTAGAGATGGAAATTGAGCTCTGGGAGGGAGCCCGGAGAGACAAGAGGCTGTGAACTGCCGACTTTCCATAACAACGGGCACGAAGACCGGTGGTGCCAGCGAGGTGGATGAACTCTGGGAGACAACCGGAGCCGAAGACTCAGGAGGAAGAGAGAGCCTTTTGCGCGGGTACAGACTGTAAGGGTGTAAAAGCCTAGAGGGTCCTTTGTTGGGGGGTTCCTCCTCGGAGGCGGCAGCTCGGGCTCGCTCTGTGTTACTGTGCCGTGAATAAATTGCTTTATGGAATGAGACGTTGATAGGAAATTCGGGGTAGAACCGTTAAGGAAATTTGGTCTGACTGCCTGTGAGTGGGGTGTGCCGGGAGTCAAACGGGGACCCGTCGGATCACTTCTGGCGTTGAGGGGTGTAACCCTGGCGTTGAGAGTGTGACTGCCAGAGATTTTTTGTGAATGGTCGGACTGGGAAGTTTCCTCAACACTTCAGTGACCCAGTTGGGACCCAAGGCCACTACCTTCAGAGTCTCTCTTCTCCGGACATCCTATGGACGGCACTGGGTGAGTTTGCTTGGGACCTTTGGAGCAGGGAGAAGTCAAAAGGTGAGTGTTAAAATTCCCTGAGCATATTCTGTATAAATTGTAAGGGTGAATGTGAGTCTCTCCACTGGTGTGGCATTTTGTGAAGATTTGGTGAAATTATTGGTTAAGAACAGGTGTGCAGCCTGGTCAGTGGAAGGTACACGTAGAGGAGATGTGGAGACCCCATGAGGTGGGGGGGCTCGTGTCTCTCCTACAACACAGATGGGTTTGGGAGACCCATGCCGGGAGAGGCTTGTGTCCCAAGTACTGTGCAGGGAGTGGT
>NW_016693670.1:0-1526 GCF_001604755.1 Lepidothrix coronata | reverse complement strand
ATGAGGTTTACTTTTTCCACTTCTTCTCTCCCCTGGGGGTGGGGCAGGGTGGTGCTGAGTGAGTGGCTGTGTGGTACCCAGTTTGTGGCTGGGGATAAACCACAACAGCAAGTATGATGTTTCCTTGCTCTTACCTCCAGGCCTTGCCTCAGCTGGTTACTTCCAGTTTTCCAAACTCCATAAATTCCTTTGCATGGGGAAAGGGCAGCATGTGGAAGTCAATTCCCAAAGATTCTTCAGGCAAATTAGCACTGAGCTAAGAACTGTGCTCAAATACATGACTCCTAGGCTGTAATGGCTGGTGTGCAACCCCAGGCACAGTCTGTAGGTGATGCCAATTTTGCCCCCCAAAAAGGCGCAGAGAACTGCTCAGAGACAAGAGTTAGCCTTTAAGCAGCGAGGTATATTTATTAGGCAACGTTGGAGAGCAGCCAGCTCGCGCTGGACAAACTGCTCTATCTCTCCTGAATCTACAGGTTTTTATACCATTTCTACAGGTGATTGCAACATGTTTACATACATATTCATATGATTGCATAATCTGATTATAATATTCATAATAGGCGGAGTCTAGGCGGAGTCGGGGGCGTGGTCTTCAATCTGGGGAGAATCTAGGAGGGTCGTTCCTGTTTCTTCATCCTCTGGGGGTCGTTTTTACTCCTCTTCCTTGGCTGAACTTTTCAACTTTCTTGATTTTGGCAGACTTCATGGTGAATTTTGCAAGATTCTTGGACTCAAGCCCCACTTTGCCCCCTTATCTTACTTAGGTTGGGTGTGTGTGCATTCCGTTTAGTGTACGGTACCACTTAGTCTCTATCTCTAAGTTCTGGCAGTATATTCTAGCTAAGTATTGGCAAAGTTCTTTGTGCTCTTGTTTATACTTATATTCCTATATTCTACCTATATTCCTCTATTCTACTTAGTAAACCTATATTCTGACTTATATTCTGATTTTAACTCTCTACCTGCTTTCTAGGCTTTGTCTGGCTTCATAGGTCTTGCAGGTAGAGCACATGTGTGGTATATTTGTATATACACGCACATCCTTTGCTCCTACTGGTTTCACTCTTTCATCTTACCTATCCTGTGCAAACCAGGGAAACCCAGGGAAAAGCAACGGCAGGTAGAATTGCTTTAATTGAATGCCTGCTAAACCCACTTGCAGCACTAGGGAAGTTGCAGGGACATGGAAGCCAAAGCTTCAACCAAAGCCCCCAAAGGACATGCCTGATGCTACACAGGGAAGTAACCATACTGACCTCAGGAGCACCATTGGGATCTCTGTGTTAAGTTTGTGTCCAAGCAGCCTGGCGTTGTGCTACACACTGACTGAAATCAGTCCTTGGATGAGATATTCTAACTCTTTAGTACCTGTCAGCTATGAGATGCAAGATAGCAACCTTGCCACTGATGGTGAAGTTTTCTGCCCACTAAGAGAGAAGGTGCTCCCCCACTTCTGGTCATTGATATGGTATGTACATGTATGTATCTGCTGTCTACCAGCTGAACTAAGCATGAGCTAGCTC
>NW_016693669.1:0-1527 GCF_001604755.1 Lepidothrix coronata | reverse complement strand
AGGGGCGGGCGCTGTGCCCGCTGGGAAAGGGGTGAGACCTTCCCAAACCCTTCCCAAACCAGACCTGGAATATGAAAAAATCGGTTTATTTTTGGCCCAAAATGTGCTCCCAGCAGAGGGTTTGATCCGTGTCACCGGAGCTGCAATGTTTCCCAGGGCGGAACATTCCCAAACCCTTCCCAAATGACATCTGGGACATCAAAAATCAGTTTATTTTCCCCCAAAATGTGCTCCCAGCAGAGGGTTTGATCCGTGTCACCGGAGCTGCAATGTTCCCCAGGGTGGAACATTCCCAAACCCTTCCCAAGTGACATCTGGGACATCAAAAATCAGTTTATTTTCCCCCAAAATGTGCTCAGAGCAGAGGGTTTGATCCGTGTCACCGGAGCTGCAATGTTCCCAGGGCGGAACATTCCCAAACCCTTCCCAAGTGACATCTGGGACACCAAAAATCAGTTTATTTTACCCCAAAATGTGCTCCCAGCAGAGGGTTTGATCCGTGTCACCGGAGCTGCAATGTTCCCCAGGGCGGAACATTCCCAAACCCTTCCCAAGGGACATCTGGGACATCAAAAATCAGTTTATTTTCCCCCAAAATGTGCTCAGAGCAGAGGGTTAGATCCATCACACCAAAGCCGGGAGCTGGGATGGCCTCTGTGCCCGCTGGGAAAGGGGTGAAATATTCCCAAATTCTTCCCAAATGACACCCGGGACGTGAAAAATCAGTTTATTTTACCCCAAAATGTGCCCCGGGCAGAGGGTTTGATCCATCTCACCGGAGCTGTTTTGGGGTTGGGATGAGCAGCCGACGGCAAAGGGGTGAAATATTCCCAAAACCCCTTCCCTGGGAAAGGCAGGTTGGGCTGAAATCCTTCCGGCCTTCGGATTTTGGGGCTGAGCATTCCCAGGGGGTTTTCCCTGCCCAATATCCCACCCTCCCCAGCCCCATCCTGGTGCCACTTCCCCCCCTCACTCCCCATTCCCGCTGCCCCCAAATCCGGGTGCCCACGGCTCCGGGGGGAGGGGGGGTTTGATCCATCTCACTGGAGCTGTTTTGGGATGAGCAGCCCATGGGAAAGGGGTGAAATATTCCCAAAACCCCTTCCCTGGGAAAGGCAGGTTGGGCTGAAATCCTTCTGGCCTTTGGATTTTGGGGCTGAGCCTTCCCGGGGGGGGTTTTCCCTGCCCAATATCCCACCCCCCTCCAGCCCCATCCTGGTGCCACTTCCCCCCTTCCCTTCCCATTCCCGCTGCCCCCAAATCCGGGTGCCCACGGCTCGGGGTGGGGGGGTTTGATCCATCTCACTGGAGCTGTTTTGGGATGAGCAGCCCATGGGAAAGGAGTGAAATATTCCCGAAACCCCTTCCCTGGGAAAGGCAGGTTGGGCTGCCTGAAACCCTCCCAGCCTTCGGATTTTGGGGCTGAGCGTTCCCGGGGGGGTTTTCCCTGCCCAATATCCCACCCCCCTCCAGCCCCATCCTGGTGCCACTTCCCCCCCTCACTCCCCATTCCCGCTGCCCCCAAAT
>NW_016693668.1:0-1528 GCF_001604755.1 Lepidothrix coronata | reverse complement strand
CTTTGGGCAAATATTGTCATTTATCAAAAAGCTGCTTGATTTTATTCTAATCAAGTATCAAATTGATAGGGCTGATTTTAGCAAATATTTAAAGGCAGCTTAGTAAAACCACCTACTAATTTCACTAATAAGTTTGAACCCTGTTTATTTACAGGAAATACAGACATTAGAAGAATTCAGAGAAAAAAATCAGAGGCTACAGAAACTATGGGTTGGAGGGCTGCTTCTCTACTCCTCACTCCTTTACCTTGTTACTTGCTTAATTGTATATTTGTGGTGTCTTCCTGACGAATGGACAGCAAGGTTGACAATGACACTTCCATTTTTTGCATTTCCATTCATGTAAGTAGATATGCCTTTTTTATTTTCTAACTGCTGTCTGTTTGATAAAAGGAGATGGAAAATACATCTCAGCAGGGGGTTGGGTTTGCTTTGACAATCCTTGAGATATCATAACTTGCTGAATTTTTTCTTCTAAAATAAATCCAAATAGTTAGGCAGACACTTTCTTTGTGGGGAATGTCTCTCATGGGTCTAGAACTAAGTCTTATCATCAAAAGATGATAGGATCTAAAGTTACTTGGCCTATCAAAATTATGCTAGGGCTAGAGAGAGACCTATATCTGAGCAGCTGCAAGGTAACTTAGTATAAGCAGAAGAGCATTATCTTGGGGTTTTTTTTTACTGCTAGTTGGAAAGTAACATCTCTATATGAAAGTAACCTAAGGTATGTCACCTATAGATAAAATGTAGCATATAAAACAGGGGAAAATACAAGAACAAATGGAGAAACTTACTGTTACCTATTAAAGTAAATGTGTTAACACAGAATTGACTTGAAAGGTCATCACCCTAAGTATGTTGAAGACTAGTTTTGTGCAATATGCTGTTTTTCTGGAAAATCATTGACTATTTACTTCAATAATGAAATATCCAGGCTTCAGGGGATGTGAACAGGAGAAAGTATTGTTAATATTTTTGTTCCGCTGAGCTGATTAGCTGCTCATCCTGATGAGTGGCTTTTGTTTTCTAAGAAAGCTACTTTTCCAAAGTAACAAAATGGGCTCCCAATAAACAGCTGCTTTGCTGCCTCCCCTTCCCTCAGATCAAGGAGGGGAAAGCAGCCTATTGAGCATCTTTTTTACTGTCGGGGAGCACAGTGCATTTACTGATTTGCTGAAATGAACGTTATAAATACTGTCCATATTTGTACAGCGTCTTTATATGAAAACATGACTTGTCAGTGCCCTAGCTTTATCTTTAAAGGCAAAGTAAAATGTAAGTATTTAAGGCTTTGCAAGTTTGATTAGTGTGGGTCAGCATAACATGGAAAAAAAAACCAACTTAAAGATACTTTTTGTATGTCATATGGTGTTATGCATAATGTAGTAATATGCTGTTGTGGAATCCTGTGGAGAAGATACATGGGCAGCAGTATCTTGACTGGAAAGGATTAATATAGAAATTAGAGCTCAAATTAATCTTTGGCAGTAACATGGATTGATTTTGTTCTTAAGGACAAGCATTC
>NW_016693667.1:0-1528 GCF_001604755.1 Lepidothrix coronata | reverse complement strand
TAAGTGGATGATGCTTGATTGTAAAGAGATGATGAAGTAGCTGATGTAAGAATTTAAAAAAGGAGGGCAAAAGCAATGAAAAATTACAGTGGATGAATATAAGTAGGTCAGCACTTACCAGTAGATGTCAAATCCAGGAGAAAACATTGTATTAACTGAAAAGCAGCAGATAAGAATTTAGAAGAGTTTTAGCTCTTTAATTTGCAACAAACTACAACTTAAACAAGTGCAAGCAAACTTGGCCTCTGAAGAGCCAGAGTGATATCAAAGACAAAAAATGGCACCCAAAAGCAAGCCACTGTCATGGCACTTTATTAGCAATTTTGCTTTAGAGCCCCTGCTGGGACTGTTATGGTGAGATGATGTAATGGGAATGATTTTCATTTGACAGGTAAGAAAGTTGTACTGAAACAATAAGCAATGAAAAGCTAATTCGACTGTAAATTATTCTTGTGCACTACATTTTTTGTAAAAAAAAGCCCTGGAAGAACAAGAGTAAGCAATTGGAAATGGAGGGTGGGAGGAAAAAGAACATTTCCTGTTATTTGACAGACTGTTTTACATAGGTGAAGAGTGACCAGGAAAGGAGAGAGTCCTGAAACAAAAATCATGCAAGTTTTCAGGAAGATCTTGGTTAACAGCATTGAAGGCAGTTGACCAGCCAAGGAGCATAAAAGTGACATAATTTTGCAGAATTTGACTAAGTTTCAAAACTGTGGGAAGAATAGCCTTGTGTCAAGTTAACAAGTGATTACATAGCTTTAGTCTCTCTTAAGTTCTATTGCTTTTACTGGTTTTAGTAATTCATCTTGAACAAATAACTGAAAGGAAATATAGTTGCCATACAGAGTTTTTAGAAGTCATGAATAGGTTCATTTTGGTTACCTTTCCATTTCTAACTTTGTTCATCTTTCAGGATGCTTAATTATCTAACACATGATAAATCCAGAATTTTCCTTTCCTCCGTTTTTTAGTATGTATTTGAAAACAGGGATTTGAACATGGGTGTCTTGATTCCAGCAAATTAATTTCTACAATAAGTGGACTCAATGAACTTAGAGATCTTTTCCAACTTGTTCTATGATTCTATGAAATTTGTGTTTTAAAATTGTAGAATAATATTCAAAAATGACACAGAAGAGATGGAGAATCCGTTTGGATGCCTGATTTTGGAATAGTGAGTCCACAGCAGGCCACTAATGACAATTTCTTTCTTTTAAGTCAACAAACTTTTCAAATTTAGAAATAGCTCGGAGGATTGGCCTATAAAACTAGCCAATTGACTATTCAAGATCGTATGAAACATGAAATAAAAAAAAATTTTTGATCAGAATTTTTCAGAAAAGACAGTCTTTTGGATAAATAGATCCCATATAAAAATACACTGCTCAGGCTATATCAGCTATTATATAATGTTCTGTACAATAATCATCCAGAAACAGGCAGAAATCTTTAGAAGGAAAACAAAACAAAACACAGAAACAGGCAGAAATCTTTAGAAGGAAAACAAAACAAAACACAGAAACAG
>NW_016693666.1:0-1529 GCF_001604755.1 Lepidothrix coronata | reverse complement strand
GCGAGATGTTTCACTCTGCCTGTCCTTTTTTCTACCTCTGAGAGTGGTGTTTTGCAAAACATCTGCCAGCACGAAAAGCGGGGTCTGTTCTCCTGGCACTTCTGCTGCTTCCCTTGTACTGTACCTACAGACACAGGAGCTTGCAGAGAGAGGGTTTGGGATTGTACAACTGAAAGGTCCTCTGCAGGCACAAAAGCTTTGTGAGTAGAACAAAAAAATAGAAAGAACAGTTTTGCTGTGCCTTGTGTGCTGTGAGCAGAGTCAGGAATGCACAGGAGATGAAAGCTCCCTCTGCTTTCCCCAGGCTGTGTGTGAATCCAGTGCTGCAGCTGGGTGGAACAATGGGCACAGTGGAACAGTGGATGCAGAGAAGACAGTGTGCGCCCCATGAGTGTTTGGAGAGGTTATACTTGCAACTAGCTCTGCTCTAATATTGGTTTGCCCAGATTAGGCTCTAAACAGATCATCACAAGTGATCAAGTTGACTCTTCTCAGATGAACAGTGGCACCAATATTCTGGGCATGTGTCATTGTCGGGACGGACACCACACTGGGATTTCACGCAGAAAAGCCTTTATTTCATACAAACATGGACAATTTATAGTCTCCCCTAGTCAGCGTGTTTCACCACCATTGGTGCCCTTACTACATACACATCTTAAGACTGGCTGCTCTATAGCTTCTGCAACTCAGGGTCACTCAGCAAACAGTCCAGGCTCTCTGGTTATCACAGCTGCCGCGCAGCTCCGTCCTCCCTGTCCACCTTCTCATATTTGCTGTTTACGTTCCTTCACAACTTCACAGCTGCAACCACTCAAATTCAGGGCCCAAGCTGTCCACAGCTCAATTGCCTCCCACAGACATGCTCTTCTGTGGAAAAGGTAAAGTAAAATCTGTGTGTACCTTATCTGTGGACTTCCAAAAACATATGGCAACAGCTGTGGAAAAAGAATGAAAGTGGCCCACCAGGAAACCTCAACACCTCAATCCCACAGTTGCTGAGCTTGAAAAGAATCTGGTAAATGATGACGTTCAAATTGATAGAGAGTAGATTTAGAGTAGATATCACGAAAAAATTCTTTACTGTGCAAGTGATGAGGTACTGGAACAGGTTGCCCAGAGAAGCTGTGGTTGCCCCAACCCTGGAAGTGTTCAGGGCCAGGTTGGATGGGGCTCTGAGGAACCTGGTCTTGTGGGAGGTGTCCCTGCCACAGCAGCAGGGTTGGAACTAGGTGATCTTCAAGATCCCTTTCCAACCCAAACCATTCTGTGGTCCTATGATTCTGTTAAGGAATACATATAGTTCTGGTAGCTGGGTGTGCAGCTGCAGTGAGAGCTGCAGCCTGATGTGTGGGAGGCTGAAGCCCCGGGCAAGAGACCTTGAACTGCTGAGGCTTTGCATAATGAAGGGCATGGGGACCTGTGGCTCCAGCGAGGTGAGGGACACTGAGAAAGGTCAGGAGCCGAGGACCCCAGACTTTCCCACATTTGGACTGCTAGAATATAAAAGCCCAGGGGTTCCTTTGTTC
>NW_016693665.1:0-1530 GCF_001604755.1 Lepidothrix coronata | reverse complement strand
ACTCCAGCTCCAAACTCCTCCTCTCCGTGCAGAGCCCACAGTGATAAATTGATGCTGCGGCAGATTTTTTTTTTTTTTACTTTTTTTTTTTTCTTTTTGCAGTCTTAGCATAAAATGGTCAAATGATGTTCCACCGCAGAATTCAATTTCACAGTTCAGTTGGGTCCTTGATTACACTGCCAAATTCAGATTAATGTGCATTTAACTAACATGGATCAGGGACTCCTGGCCGGCAGCCAGCAGTAATAGTAGCAACCGTGAGCTGTGCAGAGTTTGCTGCTCTGTCCATCCCTGTGCACTGCCACTGAAATTGATTGATTAAATGAACTCATTGCCATAATTATTTGTAATTGTGCTACATGATGAGCCTGTGTCAAACCACCCCCCTGCCCTGAGATGCTCCACACGTCGTCAGGAGTCACACATGTTATATTGAAAACGTGGAGATGCTCTTTTCCAGAACAAAAAATGTAGGTTTTGGGTGGGTTTTGTGGGTTTTTTTGTCTCACATCCTTTGGTTTTTCAGACTATTATGTTTGTGAAATGTTGGTTTGCTTTCAGTGTAAGAAGCTTAGAGAAGCTTGGAAAATAAAAAAAAGAAAAAAAGAAAAATAAGGAGGGAATCTACAAATGAACAAGGCCTCCCACTGGGACAATTTCCTTTGCGATTTTCTCTGATTTCAGGTGAAAATTAGCAGTTTAGTGACACTGCAGTAGTCACTGTGTGTCACTGTGGAAAATGATTTAAGAAATGGTGAATTGAATTAGGCTGCTTGTCATACCCATGTGTGCAATCACTCAAACAAGAGCCGGTAGCGTGGCAAGGCAGGAGGTGACAGGGATTTCAGGGTATCACTGCCTCCACAAGGAGAGGTTGGGTCATCCCTGGATTGCTGGGGAAAAGCATAAAAAAAGACTAAGAGTTGAGAATCAAAATCCAGGTACTGGTATTTGAAAACAAAGACATAAATTGGAATTTGCCAAAGGGCTACTGTTTGTGAAAGGGATGGATTCTTGGAGGCAATGGTCCAGAGAGCCTGCAGGGCACTGCAGATACAGAGCACATACACTTTTTGGAGCATAGATCCCTTCCAACCTAGGCCATTCTGCGATTAAACAAGGATTATTGTGTCTACAAACAGGTACCTGGATAGAAGAATGGACCTGAGATCACAAAAGATCTCATGGTCTCCCCTGGCCTCATTGGAGTGCTGATGAGAGCACAACAGCCCAGTGGTGTAAAACTCTTTGTTCAGACACAGGCAAGCAGTGTCCTGTTGAGGAGAACAGGTACAGGTACACGTGGGACCATGTTGTGCTGGCATCCACTGAGGACCTCCAGGAAACTAACTGAGTCAGAAAGCTGTCACTATCGGCCTCCTGCAAGCTGTATCATGGGGGAGGGATGACAGCCATCTTCGTGATAGTTGAATTCGTCTCCCCTGGCCTCATTGGAGTGCTGATGAGAGCACAACAGCCCAGTGGTGTAAAACTCTTTGTTCAGACACAGGCAAGCAGTGTCCTGTTGAG
>NW_016693664.1:0-1532 GCF_001604755.1 Lepidothrix coronata | reverse complement strand
CTTCAAAACTCACCATACACAATCTGTTTGCCAAGGGGGACCACCAGCCAGCCAGCATGTGCAACCCAGAGAGGATTTTGTCCTAGGAAAACATGTAAGATTCAAGCACAGCATTTGATCAAACTACCTATCCACTCCTGTGCAAGCTTTTTACCGTTTCCATCAGGTTACAAAAAACTGTATTTTCTTGATATGATCTATACTGTTAGGTTTTTTAATTTCTTCTAGCCTGTCTGCATTTACAATGCATTTTTCTTCTGCAGCAGCAGAGCCTGACAGCCCAAGGGAGTCACCTGCATTACAACAACATCTATGAACTAGACACAGTCAAAAGAGAAGACAGCAAACATAGGTAGAAGCAAAGAATCGTCTCCTACCGATGTCACTTCTGACCCCTGAGGAAGGTTTTTTACCGATCCTGAAGTCTACAACTTTGCACTCTTTTGATAAAGTTATCAGATTTGGCTGAAAGAAGAATACAACGTCCTGCTGTCACAAAAACCCTCTTTCTTCAGATCTTGTTGGTTGAGGTAAGAAGTCAAAAGGAGAAGCAGAGAGCCACATCTCAGTCTCTCCCGGGCAGCTCAGCAGCCAGTGAAAAGGTACAATTTCCCCACTCTAGATTAGCAGTCAACAAAAGCCTCACTGAGGATCACTGGCTCCTTTGCAAAATGATGATGTGCATGCTCTGCTCTGTCACGAAAACCCTTTCTGCACACAGTATCGTAATGAGTAACAATCTGAAACACCCAGACTTCACGACACAAGTAGCAAGTTTTAGCTGCTATGGGGAAGGCAGATACCTGTAAAGACACTCGTCCCAGAAGGAACACCCCAGTCCAAAGAGTCAACAGTGCAAAAAATCCTTCTCAAAGAGGCTCTACATCTCAGGCTGGTCCCATAAGTTTCGGTGACTGTGACTCTACCTGCCGGGCACATACCGTGTGCATGCACACAGCACCCTGCCTCCAGAAACGCCGCTGTGCCCAGCCTGCCTCAAGATCCTCTGCAATAAACAGGCACCATCACAGCACAAAATAAAACGAAAAGCAACAAGCTCCTATTAACACACTAAAGACGTGATGCGTCCCGGCGCTCCCACTGCCTTCATAGCCCTCACGGGCTTTCCCAAAACAGTCTGACTCGAAGTCTTAAACCCGCAGACGGAGACTCGGCCAGGCGAGGCCCCTCTAACCGGAGGAGGGTGGGAAAGAGGGAGGAGAGACCCAGCAGAACAGGCCCCGCAGCATCTCTATGCACGGGGGGCACGGCCGCTGGCCCGGAGGGCCGCGGCTCCTGTAGCCGCGCTCCTCTTTACACGAGGGTAAAGGGGAAGCGCTGGGGCCCCGCGGGCTGCACCGAGTGAGGCGAGGCTCAGCCCGGCCCAGGGGACCCCGCGGGACGGGGAGGCCCTGCCACTCACCTGTGCCGGAACCGCGCCGCTCTCGCCAGCACTTCCGCCCAGCCCCGCCGCGGCTACTTCCGCCCGCTCTGCGTCACTTCCGCCCGCCCTCACCGCAAGCGAGCCGTCC
>NW_016693663.1:0-1532 GCF_001604755.1 Lepidothrix coronata | reverse complement strand
TCAATAATATCCCCCAATTTGGTGTCAGCAGAGAATTTCATCATAGCCTGACTGGTCTTTGAGCTCAAGCACAGAGTAAAAAATACAAAATACAAAAGAGGATGAATTTGGAAGAAAATTCCACGAGTTTCCAGCCTTATGTTTGTCCTTTCAACACAATCCAACCTGCCCTCACTTGTACAACAAATCCACCTTATCCTAAAAGTTTCCCAAGGGAATGGATAGCAGAGAAATTACCCATCAAATTTACTGATATTTCCTATTTGCCAGTCATTTCCCCACCCTCACACAAAAGATCTCCAGGTTCTTTTCCCATTTCAGCCAAGATAATTCCATACCCAATCCTAAATCCTCAACACCACACACACTTTTCTATCAATAATATCTCCTAATTTGCTGTCAGCAGAGAATTTCATCACAGCCTGACTGTTCTTTGAGCTCAAGCACAGAGTAAAAAATACAAAATACAAAAGAGGATGAATTTGGAAGAAAATTCCATGAGTTTCCAGCCTTATGTTTGTCCTTTCAACACAACCCAACCTGCCCTCACTGTACAACAAATCCACCTTATCCTGCTTCACTAAGAGTTTCCAAGGGAATGGAGATCAGAGAAATTACCCATCAAATTCACTAATATTTCCTATTTGCCAGTCATTTCCCCACCCTCACATAGAAGCTCTCCAGGTTTTTTTTTTCCCATTTCAGCCAAAATAATTCCATACCCAATCCCAAATTCTCAACACCACACACCCTTTTCTATCAATAACATCCCCCAATTTGGTGTCAGCAGAGAATTTCATCACAGCCTGACTGGTCTTTGAGTTCAGCTACAGAATAAAAGATACAAAATATAAAAGAGGATAAATTTGGAAGAAAATTCCACGAGTTTCCAGCCTTATGTTTGTCCTTTCAACACAATCCAACCTGCCCTCACTGTACAACAAATCCACTATATCCTAAAAGTTTCCCAAGGGAATGGATATCAGGGAAATTACCCATCAAATTTACTGATATTTCCTATTTGCCAGTCATTTCCCCACCCTTACATAGAAGCTCCCCAGTTTTTTTTTTCCCATTTCAGCCAAGATAATTCCACAGCCAATCCCAAATCCTTGATACCACACACCCTTTTCTATCAATAACATCCCCCAATTTGGTGTCAGCAGAGAATTTCATCACAGCCTGACTGTTCTTTGAGCTCAAGTACAGAGTAAAAAATACAAAATACAAAAGAGGATGAATTTGGAAGACAATCCCACAAGTTTTCAGCCTTATGTTTGTCCTTTCAACACAACCCAACCTGCCCTCACTGTACAACAAATCCACCTTATCCTAAAAGTTTCCCAAGGGAATGGATATCAGGGAAATTACCCATCAAATTCACTGATATTTCCTATTTGCCAGTCATTTCCCCACCCTCACACAGAAGCTCTCCAGGTTTTTTTTTCCCATTTCAGCCGAATAATTCCATATCCATGACCTCCTCAGCCCTATTGCCTTTACCCTCCCAGCCAGCACCAAAACACACCTTT
>NW_016693662.1:0-1532 GCF_001604755.1 Lepidothrix coronata | reverse complement strand
TACCTTAACCACATGTTAACTTATTGGATCGATTACCCATTCAGTATGGCCATACAGTTATGCTGCAGGGTCATTGGCAAATGAAGGGTCATCTGAAGCATCTGAAAGGTGCAAGATCCATGCAAGATACAGGACAACTAATCAACAATTACAAGTTTCTGCACGTCAACAACTTGTGTATGTGTGCGTGTGTGTTCAGCTTATAGTGAATACGCTGAGGAATTAATGAACTGAAAGTACCCACCATTTGCTGGGGGTTAGTGTTTACACTGACAGTAGCAGTAATTAGCTTCTAGGTAGCTGGCATGGCAAATTAAATCTCAAAATTCTTCCTGGAGTTCTCCCTAATTTCCAAATAATTCCACAGATCATCTGTTATCTAAATTATCAGTCTGTACCTACTTTTTGTCTTGCTTCATCTGATTGTGAGTTCTTTAGGGTAGATACTGGACTGATTAAATTGAATATTATTTGATTTATGAAAGGAAAAAAACTGGTCCAAGGTATTTAAGCATGTGTTTATAAAGTACCATGTAAAGGCATGTAAATAGCTGTGATTAACACTAATAATATTACTGTCGTCATGGTTAATAATAAATGTGACCAATACCAATGTAAATAATTTGTCACTAGAGCATTAGTTGTTCAATTAAGGTGATTTTGATAATAATAAACACCGTCACCAAATAATATTCTTCTTAATTATAGCGGATACATTCTAGTAATTTGTCTTTCTCATAATTTATCTGATGTAGGTAATATATTAAATGGTTCAGTAAATATTAATGCACCTCAAGCTACTCCTTTATTGAGAGGAATAATTACTGCTTGCTTCCATTTGTCAATCATTTTGCAATGCAGCGTGGAAACGTACATATTAGAATGTTGAAGAGGAACCCACTGAGCCCTTGGGATTTTATTTGCAAGTGCTTTAATGGCTTAGCTCTGTAAGATATATTTAAAAAAAAAAGCGATATCTTCTTAAGAGAACCAGAGTCACAAGAGTGACTGATTATGTAGTGGTTTGAACTAAGTTTTCCCCCTGAAGCTAAGAAAGTGGTAACCCTCAAGGGGTGGTAACCCCTGGAAGTTTTGAAGTTCTGTCCAATCTGCGCTCCTGCAAAATGTAAACATTCCACAAGCAAATGGAAGAGTTGTAATTTGGTTATAGAAGTGGCAGCCATGTTCTGAGGCCACCCCCCACCCTCCAGCCTGGCTGGGGGGACTGCAGAGACTTGGAGCAGTGTTAGACTGGACTAAGTGTCTGTAGTTAAGCTGGGATATGTTTTCTCCACCGTGGGCAACGGAGACAGAGCAGAAAGCAGAGACGCAGTGTCCAGAGATTCTGGCTAAGAGCCAGGACAGATAAGAACTGAACCGGAGAAGCAGCAGAAACGACATGCACCGCAGAGAGGACTCCTGGAAGGAGAGCCAAGAAAAAGGGAGTCAGCAGCAGAGAGACAGAGTTTTTGGGGGTAAGAACTGAACCAGACCCCCCCCCCCCAACTCCTTTGAGACCTCCTGGAAGGAGG
>NW_016693661.1:0-1533 GCF_001604755.1 Lepidothrix coronata | reverse complement strand
TTTTTTTTTTTTTTGCTTTTAACCATATGAACATAATTGGTATCAACTGAAGATTATATGCATGGCAGATACAGAGTTTCATCCCGGGGCTACTGAAATGAATTGCAGAACCATTCAGTAACTGACTACAAGCAGAAATCAATTGGACCAGTTACCAAATGACTTAGTTTAAATGTAAAATTATTTGTTCAGACAGCAAGAAACTATTTACATGTGCTACTTTTGAAATTTACCTCTAGCTATGACCATATGGTAATTTAACTTTTAAATTGTATTTACTGCATTCTTATACTTTAATCAGTCAATGCAAAGCTAAACTCCTCAGAACTCTGCGTTTAAGTCTGAAACTCAAAACACTTGCAGTTTCTCTCTGCCTTTGAGCAGTTGCCATCTTCAGATAATAACAGATCAATCAGTGCTCAACCCTTTGAAGTGTATCCGTTCAAATGTGTCTCCTGCCTTGCATACGCTGCCGTATGTTTTACTCCAAGTGGAGCCTAAACTTTCCTGTTTCAGAAGTAACGAGCTCTGCTCAATTAGCAGAGCCAGGTTTTTTTGAGCATCGCACATAATTAGTTTCGAGGTCTCTAGTTTTAACAGCCATTTGCTAATCTTTTTTATATAGCTGGCACAGAACTTGTGATTCAAATACAAGGAGGCAGTCAAATAGCTGGAGTGCTTCAACTACACACTGTTCTCTAGAACTCGGCTAGGCTTTTCTGAGAACCAATTTAGCTTCACATTTCAGGAGCGATGACATGGCTACTTTAGGTAGAGAAAGAATCAAGACTTGCAGAAGGAAGAAATACTTATTAGACCACACATTCTTGGAAGTGGTAAAGCCGCTTTGGAGCAAATTATCTCTGCTGTATTCTCTTCTTTCTCTCTTTCCTCTCCCTCTATGTATATGCCTGCATATATATGTACAGACTTGACAACCAGTGTTCAGCAGTGTTCAATATGTGTTTTTCTGCTCTCTGAATTCTTTTTGCTTTTAGTTTATTTATAGGTGGTCAGGACTTCTAGCAATAGACAAGTTGAATTCAATTTGTGATGGTGACTGCTGCACGACAAGGTAATGTTTCCCTTTGTAGGGAAAGGAGAAGGTGATATGTTTGTATTTCAGCAGGTCTTGGTGTGAAAAACAGGAGGCCTTCCTCCATGGCTGACTGGAGCGTTGCTTTGTCTCTTTCCGATGTTCGCTTGAGGGAAGAAAGGAAAGATCTGATCAGTCTTGGAGAAGTGAGAATAGATTTTTCTTCTCGTACAAGAAACTTGGCAAATCAGTGTACAAAATGTACAAATATCAATGCAAAATATAAAATGTATGCAAAAGAACACTTTATGCATATCATTTCAATAAGCATATGAGAAAACAGTTTAAAAAATAAATAGGGATTTTCTCCCTTGCAAACTCTAGGTTTCTGTGCCAGATGAAAGCTAATGGCCAGTGTTGGTGCCCTCCTATGGAGAGTAAGGGTAAGGAGTCCTGAATTGGTCAGGACTGCCATCTCTCTCTTTTTGGTGTTATCA
>NW_016693660.1:0-1533 GCF_001604755.1 Lepidothrix coronata | reverse complement strand
TTTTTTTTTTTTTTTAGGCAATTTCTCTAACTCTATCTGTAGAACAGAATTTCTGTCTTGGAGATGTCTATTTCCCCACACCTGCCATGTCCTTTTCAGTCTCTGTCAAGTATTTTTCCTGTTGATAAATTAAAAAAGAAGAATAAGAAGAAGAAAAAAAAAAAAAGAAGACAGATTACACGTAATAAAGTTTTCTCAGCAGAGGCAAAAGCACCAAATGTCTGTAAAAATGCAGTTAAAGAAAGATAAATGGTGGCTTGGGACCTTTCCAACTTGATGATTCATCATCTAGCTGCTTCTCTGAGATATGTTTGATGCTAACAACATTTATGCAATATTCCCAGGCTTGGGCATGCACTGCCTGCCATAAAAGAATAAACAACCTCCTGCTCTACTTGCAAACTCTGTCTAAGATGTATTATTATCTGTTATTACTATATTAAATTGGCAGAAAATGAGTCTTTCCTAATATGGCTACACGTCAGCCTCAGTAATTTATTTCTGCCTATGTAAAATTCTAGCACTTCCTAATTTTTTAACTGTACTCATTTTAGGATTATTATTATTATTATTATTATTATTATTATTATTATTATTATTATTAATTCAATGCCTCACATAAAAAATACAATGTCAAGTCATTAGGGGAGGGACCATGAGAAAAAATGAGGACAGTATCAAGTCCTGGGTATACAATCTGAACTAATATTTTCTCAGTTATGGCACTGATGAGTCAAGTATAAACTGTAGCTGACAAAAAAAATCTAAAAACTGCACTAGAAAGTTTTTGATGCAACATATTCAACCAGCTACAAACACAGATTTTAGTGTCTTTCTTGACTGACATAAGATTATGTGCAAGGAATGTTCAAACAATTCATATCATCTTGATCAGACTAAATAGCTAAAATGGGATTTTCATGAATTTAAGTTAGGACTGGGCATCTGCACCCCTTTTCATGTCACTGATAAAAAGAATGGTCATCCTGGGCCAGATCAGAAAGCTTTTTAGTTCAGTATCCTGTCGCTGAGAAATGCCATTTCATACGTAGTCTGTTAATGCACACAAAAAAATTAGAATTAAGTTTATCACTTATCCAATGCTGCCCGAGGCTCACTTTGTGCTTAAGTATTGTGAAAAATGCCAAACGTAACTATTACTGCTGTGTAACACCGCCATAGTGGGGAAATTGAGAGACAGAACTGTTTAAACAGTAAAAAACAATCTATCACAGTCGACCATAATGTTAATGAAGGTCCATAGGTGGTGTTGTATTGAGGAGGATGCACAGACTGGGAAGAAGTCAAACACTTCTTGTGTAATGGAAATATACCATAGACTGAACATGTGGTGCTGCTAATGACTGGAGCCATATGGGAAAACGAATTCTCCAGCCAAAAGAATGATGAAAGATGATAACCAGTAGATATGTATATAGATAAGGTTACATGAAGTGATATTCCAGGTTCAACTCTACACTCAGCCACAGCCGGGCATGGTGTGCTAAGGGGGCAGTTGGACACTTGACATCT
>NW_016693659.1:0-1534 GCF_001604755.1 Lepidothrix coronata | reverse complement strand
CTGCTCGGTACCTGAAGCAACAGCACACATTTACAAATTAAAAATATGAGAAAACCCACCTGATTTAATGGCTTAAACTCATCTTCTATTATATTGGCCGTATAGAAAGGAAATTATAGAGTTTGATGAAAAATAGGTCTCACCTATCTATACTGAGGGCACACAAACTCAACACTGTGATGCCCACCGATGCCTTTTGAATGAAAGGTACTAATTTGCACATTTCCACACCAAAGGGCCAGTCCTCTGCAAGCAGCTGTGAAAAGAAAACAATTAAAGGTGAAATATTAAAAAAAAAAAAAATCCCCAAACTGAAACATGGAGTTTTGTCTAGACTGTTTTTCTTTTCCACCATGTCTTGCCCTATGAAGACACACTGAGTTGGGTTTGTTCAGACTGGAGAAGAGAAGGGTGGTAAGGCACTGGAACAGGTTGTTCAGAGATATTGTGGATACCCCATTCGTGGAAGTGTTCAAAACCAGGTTAGACAGGCCATTGAGCAACCTGGTCTAGTGGAAAATGTTCCTGCCCATGGCAGAGCATTGGAACTATATGACCTTTAAAGTCCTTTCCAACTCAAACCATTCTATGATTCTATGTAAAACTTAGTCAAGAAGAACCTTTTCCCAAGGGACTCTGAGGTGTGTGTCCTAAAAATTAGACAGTAGCTTCAGAGTTACTCCTTGGCGGGGCAAAGATGAATTAAGGCTTAGTCCTGACTTCTTAAGCCCACAAACTTAACTCTTTTTGCTTTTATCTTCATCATCTCAGTGTGATGCACCTGGGCAGGTGAAGATCTTCCTCATGTGCATTGGCTTTATCTCTCCTGAGTGTTCATTGCTTTTCATACATGTTCCAAGTAACTCATCATTTACTAGAAATACAGAAAATTACTGGTCAGAACAGGGACAAAGCCAAAAAGTGCACATCGGGGATGGGATTTATTTGAAGCTTAGTGTCTAGGCTCCATCAGCTGAGAAATCAGGCAACAATGGAGAGAAAATGTATCCCCCATAGTTTTTAGCTGATCTTCTGATAACAAAGAGGCCCACTGGACACACAGGGAGCCTAAACAGCTAGTTTGATCTAAATGTTTCACAGTAGGTAAAGACAGGCCAGATGAATCTCTCACTAAAGATCTTTATTGACCAGTTCTCCAATGATTCTGTATTACAATACCAAAAGGACTATCTGCACATTCGACATACCTATAAGTGCAATGGAATAAAAAAAGCAGCACAATAAATTTCAGGTTGGTTCAATTACACTTTGAGTCATACACTTTAATGGAAATCTTGTCACATACCCAACTGTACATTTTATGTGATTTAGGAGATAAGACTTACTGGACATGGGAAGCACCTTCCTCACAGCTGATGCTATGGACTGTTTGACTGCAGCTTCAGTTTAGAAATATTTAATCTTTGAACTCTGCTGTGAGCTGCTCTAATGCCTCAAATACACCACAGCTGCAGCCAAATCTTCCAGGTCTCATAAAAACAAGACTCTCCAGAACAAGGGTTATGCCAAGAAA
>NW_016693658.1:0-1534 GCF_001604755.1 Lepidothrix coronata | reverse complement strand
TTGCCGCCGCCGTCCCGGCGCCGTCGCCCCTGTCCCGGTGCACCTTGCGGTGCTTCCAGAGGTTGGAGAAGCTGCGGTAGCTCTTCCCGCAGCTCTGGCAGCCGTAGGGCCGCTCGCCGGTGTGGATGCGCCGGTGCTCGGCGAGGCGCACGGCGATGGCGAAGGCCTTGCCGCAGTCGGGGCAGCGGAAGGGCCGCTCGCCGGTGTGCAGGCGCCGGTGGTCCTTGAGGTGGGTGGACTGGCGGAAGGCCTTGCCGCAGTCGGGGCAGGGGTAGGGCCGCTCGCCGGTGTGGATGCGCCGGTGCACGGCCAGCGACGTCTCGGTGCTGAACAGCTTCCGGCACTCGCCGCACTCCAGGCTCTTGGTGCCCCGGGGCCGGGGCCGGGCCGGGCCCGGCGTCGCCTCCGCCGGCTCCGCTGCCGCCGTCCCGGGCGGCTCCGGGGCGTCGCGGGCGCCCGGGGGCAGGTGGGACCTCTCGTGCGCCCGCAGCCGCGCCGCCGTGCCCGCCTTCCTGCCGCACACCCCGCACTCGAAGCGCCGGGCCCCCCGGGCGCCGCAGCGGTGCTCCCGCAGCCGGGCGGGCGAGGCGAAGGCCCCCCCGCAGCCCGGGCACAGCAGGGGCTGCCCGCCGGCGTGCGCCAGGAGGTGGACGTCGAGCAGGCGGCGCAGCAGGAAGGAGCGGGCGCACTGCGGGCACTTGTAGGGGTACTCGCCGGTGTGCAGGGCGCGGTGCAGCAGCAGCCGGTGCGGGCGCGGGAAGCGCAGCCCGCACTCGGGGCAGCGGTGGGGCAGCCGGCGCAGGTGGGTGCCCAGGTGCTGGCGCAGGGTGGAGCTCTGGGCGAAGCGCTTGTGGCACAGCTCGCACTCGAAGGGCCGCTCGCCCGAGTGCACCAGGCGGTGCCGCAGCAGGTTGGCCCGGCTGTGGAAGCCGCGGCCGCACTCGCGGCAGGGGAAGGGCCGCTCGCCGGTGTGGCTGCGCACGTGGGTGCGCAGGTGGGACGACTTCTTGAAGCTCTTGCCGCACTCGGGGCAGCGGTGCCGGCGCTCGGCGCGGTGCACGAAGCGCCGGTGCCGCGCCAGCGCCGCCGCGCCCGGGAAGGACTTGGGGCAGAGCCCGCAGGGCAGCGGCTCCGACGGCGCCTCGGGGGTCACCTCCACGGCCTCCGGGGCCGGTGTTGCAACGCCGACGCCGCCGCCGGCGCCGTGGGAGCGGCGGTGGTAGAGGAACTTGGTCATGCTGGCGAAGGCCTTGCCGCAGGCGCAGCGGTGCAGGGCCCCCCCCTGCCCGCCGTGGGCCCCGCGCCCGTGGGCCGCCAGCGCCGCCTCGGTGTCCAGGGCGGCCCCGCAGAGCAGGCAGAGGAAGCGGCAGTCGCGGGCGTGGCGCTGGCGCTGGTGCTCCCGCAGCGCCGCCGGCGAGGGCAGGACGCGGCTGCACAGGGGGCACCCGAAGGCGCCCAGGCGGTGGCAGCGCAGGTGGGCGCCCAGGGCCCGCGCCGACGGCAGCAGCTGCCGGCACTCGGGGCACCGCAGCTC
>NW_016693657.1:0-1535 GCF_001604755.1 Lepidothrix coronata | reverse complement strand
TAGGTTTGTTTAGAGTGACCTTCTCTTAGATGGATTGCCTTACAGGGCTGACGAGCTCCATCTGCCCGGGGGGCTGGGAATCGAACCCTGACGAGCTCCATCTGCCCGGGGGGCTGGGAATCGAACCCGGGTGGCAGCGGTGAGAGTGCTGCACCCTAACCACTAGACCACCAGGGGCCCCAAATACAATAGTAGATAGTGGTTTACCACCCATATAGTACTTCTTGTCTAAGGAGGGCACATTCTCTGAAGAACACCATAACAATCCCGACTATCGCTTTTTCCGCTATACTGGCAGCCCCCAGAGTTACCAGGAAATTATGAAAGAGTTAGTTCTGAGGAGACAGTGCTTCCAGTAACGAGAGGAAAATATTTGATGCATGTCATTTCAAGTGAGAAGACATATCCAAAAATAGCTGGTCTATCAAAATGTGAATCAGATGTTGCAAACTTTGAGAACTCCCCAAACTCAAGGGGCAGAATTGAGTTTTGGTTCCCAACTGCTTTGACTGCAATTGCCAGCAGTGCTTATAAGACTGCACATAACCTTCCTAAAACTACATCTACAACAGCCTTCTACAACAGCTTTAAACTACTATACACATACACATAGTATGTCTTTCGAACTAGTCTTGGCTATTGCTGGCTTTATCTAAGTTACAGTGGAGGCTCCTCTATTTTACTTACACCCAGGCATGTCAGCCAGACTGACGAATGAATGGCAGTATGTTTGCACACATTCTAACATAAGCCATGTCAGAATGTAGCCTAGGTATAACTTATCACAAACATGGAAGTAAATAATATAATTCAGAAAAAGGTTTTTAGGGCCAATCTATATAAAATGTGTGGGATGAATAAGCACTTCCCAGGATGGGACCATGTGGTCTCCTCAGTTATGTCCTAGCTCTTATGATGAAAAGAGACATAGTTGTGACCCCTATCCCTTAAAACTCAGGGTCCCTCTGTATGGCAAAATAGCCAGGGCATATCCCACCAAGCTTCTTTAGTTGGCAAAATACACCTGTATTTCAAATATAATTGTGAAATGGCTGGCTCTTTCCCTAGGAGCTGCCACATGCCTCCAGCTTCTCATAAAGTCTCTGGCATCATAAAAACTCTGCAGGTCTCAGTGTTTAGCCTTTGCATTAGGACTGATCAATCTTCAGCTTTTGAGGAAGCATGATCCACGAATACTATGGCAGAAGCCCTTAAAACACAATCATATGCCTCATCAGAGGGGAAGAGATATAAGTCCAGATGCCAGTTTTCTTACAAATATACTACATCATTGTATGTCAAATGTCAGCTATGACAAATGACGGGATTTTCAATACCTACTGCTGTAAGCAGCAAATTTGTGATAATGCAAACAACAAGAAGTCACAGAACATGGACATGGAACATATGACACGGAACAGCTCTCTTAGTGAGCTTTTAAAACAAAGTGTACAAAAATATGTAACAAAGAACTATTTCTCCACCAGTGCCACTTCCTGAGCACAGCCTGTGACAAGAAATCCAGTCTCTGGGCT
>NW_016693656.1:0-1535 GCF_001604755.1 Lepidothrix coronata | reverse complement strand
GGATCTGATCCTGACCTGCCTCATCCCGCCTCCGGAGCTCGGATCCAGTGGGATCTGATCCTGACCCGCCTCATCCCGACTCCAGAGCTGGGATCCAGTGGAATCTGATCCTGACCCGCCTCATCCCGACTCCGGAGCTGGGATCCAATGGAATCTGATCCTGACCCCCCTCATCCCGACTCCAGAGCTGGGATCCAGTGGAATCTGACCCTGACCCGCCTCATCCCGACTCCAGAGCTGGGATCCAGTGGAATCTGACCCTGACCCGCCTCATCCCGACTCCAGAGCTGGGATCCAATGGAATCTGACCCTGACCTGCCTCATCCCGACTCCAGAGCTGGAATCTGATCCTGACCCGCCTCATCCCAACTCCAGAGCTGGGATCCAATGGAATCTGATCCTGACCCGCCTCATCCCGACTCCAGAGCTCAGATCCAGTGGAATCTGATCCTGACCTGACTCCAGAGCTGGGATCTGATCCTGACCCGCCTCATCCCGACTCCAGAGCTGGGATCTGATCCTGACCTGCCTCATCCTGACTCCAGAGCTGGGATCCAATGGGATCTGATCCTGACCCGCCTCCTCCCAACTCCAGAGCTGGGATCCAGTGGAATCTGATCCTGACCCGCCTCGTCCCGACTCCGGAGCTGGGATCTGACCCTGACCCGCCTCATCCCGACTCCAGAGCTCAGATCCAGTGGAATCTGATCCTGACCCAACCCCAGAGCTGGGATCCAGTGGGATCTGACCCTGACCCAACTCCAGAGCTCAGATCCAGTGGAATCTGATCCTGACCTGACTCCAGAGCTGGGATCCAGTGGAATCTGATCCTGACCTGACTCCAGAGCTGGGATCTGATCCTGACCCACCTCCTCCCGACTCCAGAGCTGGGATCCAGTGGAATCTGACCCTGACCCGACTCCAGAGCTGGGATCCAGTGGAATCTGATCCTGACCCAACTCCAGAGCTGGGATCCAGTGGAATCTGACCCTGACCCGCCTCCTCCCGACTCCAGAGCTGGGATCCAATGGAATCTGACCCTGACCCGCCTCCTCCCCCTGACCTGACTCCAGAGCTCAGATCCAGCGGATCCAGCCCTGAGCTGCCTCCTCCCGGCTCCGGAGCCTCCCGCCTTCTCCCGGTGCCCTCCCCGGCTCCGGAGCTCCTGCTGGCTCCGGGAATTCCTTTGTTTTGTTGGAGATGGGAAAGCCACACGAGCAAAACTGGAGGGTTTTGGCCCTGGGGGGGGGGGCCACGTCCCGCTCCGGGGGGATCCCCAGGAACCCTTGGCTGCCGAGGATCCCGGGGAATTTGTGGATCCAGAGATCTAAAGTGAAGAATAAAATTTATTTTCTATGTCCCGAGCCCGGCGGGGCCGGAGCCGCTTCCTCTGGGAATCCGGGATCCCTGGAAGTGGATCCAGGGCCGGCCTGGGTGGAGCTGGGAGCAGCCTGGGAGAGGGGAGTGGCTCGGTGGCCCCTTCCCACCTGGAATTCCCAGCCCAGGATCCAGGATGGGGCCGGGATCCCCCCCCC
>NW_016693655.1:0-1536 GCF_001604755.1 Lepidothrix coronata | reverse complement strand
CTGCCCACACCCAACATGGCGGCGCCCGCAGCCGCCTTCGCCGGGCGTTGCCATGACACCCCCGCGCACGCGCGCTGTGCACAGCGGCGGCCCCAAGATGGCGCCTCCCATCACCGAAAATGGCTGCGCGCGGAGGGGCCTCTGCGCCCGCCTCCAAAATGGCGGCGGGAGGGGAAAGGGGAGCGATGGAGGCCCACGAGGGGCTCGGGTGTGACGTTCCCACCCCCACGCGGGACCCCCCGACACGCGGGGAGAGCGGGGTGGGGGGGCGACCTTCCCTCCTCTTTCACGCCCCCTGTTTCCCGTTGCCGCCATGTCAGCAAATGCCGCATCCAAGATGGCGGCGCTGGAAATCCCCCTTGTTGTCATGGCAACCGCGACCAGGCCTCAGCGCTCCGACCAGGCCCTGGCTGCGCAGACTTTAATTAAAGTAATTTAATTAGTATAATTAAATAAATGTTGGATTACCTTGTTTTGTTGTGTTAATTAATTCGGGTTGAGGCTCCACGAACAGGCCCAGGCCCCTCAAATAGGCTCAGTTTTTTCCTCCCATGTTTCCTCCCCTAACCAGGTCCGGGCCTGGGACCCCACAAACAGGGCGATCCCCACTCCTTAAGCCAGGCCTGTGACCCCCAGTCCCAGCCCAGCTCCAGCCCAGCAGTCAGGCCAAGCCCTTAAACCAGGCCCCGGCTCCATAACCAGGCCCAGGCCTAAGCCCAGGCCCCTGAAACCAGCCCCTCCAAACCCAACCCAAGCCCTCAGTTAAGCCCAGCTCCACATCCTTGAAACCAGGCCAACCACCCCCACCCCAAAACCAGGTTTAAGCCCCTCAAACCAGCCCTGGACCCAGGTTTATGTCCTAGAAGCAGCTCCAGAACCCAGTTAAGTCACATAACCAGGTTTAAGCCCCTCGAACCAGCCCCAAACCCGGGTTTAAGCCCCCCAACCGGTCCCAGTTCCAGCTTTAACCCCGAAATTCGGGTTTACACGCCGTAACCCAGCCCCAGGCGCCACTTGAAGCCCCACAGCCAGCCCCTAATCCAGGTTCAAGCCCCCAGAACACACAGACCGAGCCTCCCCTGGACTCAAGCGAATGGTTCTTTATTCTAAAAACGGACAAAACCGCCTACACGGCCGGGCGGGGGGTGGGGCGGGGGGCGCACAGGGGGCAGGGCAGGCTCAGGGGCAGGTTTGAGGGGCAGGTTTGAGGGGCAGGTTTGAGGTCACCCCCCACCCCCAGCGGCCGCAACTACAACGGACACGGATGAGCCGGGGGGGAGAGGCCGCGGGGCCCCCCCTCCCCCCACGGGGGCAGCGGCGTCAAAAAGGGCTTTTTTTAGTCATTCCTGCCCCCAAAAAACTGAAGAAACACCACCGAAAAGAGGAGAAATGTGCTGAAAAACGGCCCGGGAGGGGGGACCTGGGGGGAAGTTTGGAGGGGAATTTTGGGGTGGGGATGCTGCGATTTATCCCCAGAAACAGAAAAAAATGGAGATTTTTTTTTTGTCGCTTTTTTGCCTTTTTTTTTTTTTTTCC
>NW_016693654.1:0-1536 GCF_001604755.1 Lepidothrix coronata | reverse complement strand
ATATGAAGTAATTCACACCCTGAAGCTGTACCGCCACCCTGTGTTGTACCTTGAGGGCATGAAACAGCCTGGAGAGGTGAGGATGCTGGCTGAGCTGATGAATGGTACCGAAGCAGATCCAGTTGAACCGTGTCCAGTTAAAGGTGTCCGTGTACAGATGGAGGATTCTGATGTTTAGGCTTGAATAGGACGTGAAACCCAGCACCCTACAATGGCCATCAGGCTCTAATTTGGGATTTTACCCACCTCAAAATTCCACTTCCATTTAAATACAATTCCCTGTGCAGTGTCTGTTTCTGCACAGACTGATCCGTAGCCAAAGCCATGCTAAACCCTCCTGCTTTTAAAAGGTTTGTGTATGCACAGACAGAACAACCAATTTGCTTTAAAAACATTCTTTTAGCTAGTGTAGCTAAAACGTGCTATTGCCTTCACCTAGAGGGTCGGGCTGTGACTGGGGCTGCAGTGCTGGTCGCCAGCCCTGTTCTTGTCCCTGTCCTGTTGCTCACCTGCTGCTAAAGCCACTGCCACCAGGTGTCCTGGCTGAGTTTTCCTTCGTTTTCCCTGGCTATGACCCGGGGTAGCAGTCCTGCTCCTCTCCACAAAATCTGCTGGCTACTGGGCAAGACACACGCCAGCAGGCACAACCCCAGTGCTACCTACAGATTTCCTGGGCTTCCACTAAAATATCCTAGGCGACCGGGAAGGATCTTTCCAAGGGGCTGACAAGGGATAATTGCAGCCTTTTAATTTAGTGATCCGCAGCCCTCGGTCCCGGTCCCGCAGGGTGCTGTGCTGCTCCGGGCCTGGAGGGGCTGGTTTGGGGACACCCCCTGTGCTTCCTCACCTCTGCTGAGACGGTCAGAGGGGGCTTTTACCCACGAATACGATGGACACGGAGGAGGCACCCCGGGCTGTGCGCAGGGGGGAGGGGAGATAAAAACTCACCAGCGGGGCCTTTCACCTGTTTAACGCAGTAAATATTCGCTAATTTGACTCAATAAATAAAGCCAGTCCCGGGTGGGTGCCAGAGGCGCCGGGGTGCGGGAGAAGCAGCCGCACGCCCACGGGTGCCCGCCCGAGGCTGGCGATGCATCTGCGAGGCGGGGGAGCCTCCTGCTGGAGAGACACGGAGCGGGATGCGGGATGTGGGATGAGGGTCGCTGCCTCTGCCCGCCGTCCTCTTGGAGCGGTAAACACCCTTCACCGTTCATTTTTGGAACTACTTTCTCCTCAGCCCTGCGCCCCTGCCTCCCCTCCGTGTCCTCCAGCCGTCGTTCCTTTGCCTTCAAGCTTAGCAGAAAACATCACACATCGTAACAGCGAACAGGTGGGCTGGCACCTCCGGGCTCCTCTATGGGAGCTCCAGGATGCCCAGCTGGGAGCGGGGTGGGGCATGCAGGTAACACCCAAAACCCGTGGGAGTGGGCAAAACTCATCTCCTGCCTCCCCAGAGATCCTCCGGAGCTGCCTGGGTGTGAACAACCTCCCCTGCTCCCAGGGAGCGCTGGGCAATACCTTGGCAGTGTTACTGCA
>NW_016693653.1:0-1537 GCF_001604755.1 Lepidothrix coronata | reverse complement strand
TGATGGTCTGTGCCGGCGCCGACGGAGCCTCCTCCTGCATGGTAGGTGCCCCCGGGCTCCCCACTGCCCCCGGCCCCCCGGTCCCCTCCCTGGTGCTCACCCAGTGCCCCGTGCAGGGCGACTCCGGGGGCCCGCTGGTGTGCCAGAAGGACGGCGCTTGGACCCTGGTGGGCATCGTGTCCTGGGGCAGCAGCACCTGCGACACGCAGACGCCCGGCGTCTACGCCCGTGTCACCGAGCTCCGCGACTGGATCGACTCCATCCTGGAGGCCAACTGAGCCCGGCAATAAACACCAATAAACGCTGCCACCCCTGAGCACCGTGTCCTTGTCCCCGCCGTGGGACGGGTGGGAGCGTGGCGGGGGACAGGCGGGTGGCTGAGAGACTGGTGGCTGGGGATGGGGGCGTGTGGTGTGAGGGGGGACATGGGGACACCTGGTCAGGAAGGCTGGGAGGCATGGGGACATCTGGGTGAGAACGGGGACAGGAATGGGGGCACAGGGACAGCTGGCTGGGAAAGGGGACAGATGGACAGTGGGGCATGGGAACACGGGCTCCTGAATGGGGACACCTGGCTGGGCATGGAGTCAGAGGGACAGGGCTGCTTGTGGTCACACGGTTGAGCATGGGGACACCTGGCTGGGACGGCCCAGGCCCGGGCCATGTGGCCTCCCAGAGGTGAGGGCCCCCTGGCCAGCTGCAGGGCCAGCTGAGCAGGTATGGGAACACGGGGCTGTGGGACAGTTGGGAGGGCAAGGGCCATGGTGGGGGCAGTGACATGGCTCAGACTGGGACCCTGCCCGGTGTGGGGATGTGACCACGGGCACTGTGGGATGGGTCCCCCTGGCAGGAACACACTCACGTGTCCGTCCCCGTGGCCGGAGCCACCTTAAGGTGTCCGTGTGGGGGAGGGACCGACGGCCAGGGGGGAGGGCAGGGCAGGGTCCTGGTCGTTCAGTTCCCGTGTTCCTGTTCTTGTCCGGTCCTGCCATGGCCCTGCGGCGGGTGCTGGCGCTGGGGACAGCCCTGGGGCGCCGCAGCTGCTGCTCCAAGGTGGGGCCGGGGGTCCCCGAGGGCATTCCCGTCCTGCCGTGGCCGCCGGGCCCCGTGCCCTTGGCTGCTGGGTGTGCCAGGGCCGCAGGCAGAGCTTCCCCAGCCCCTCCCTGACGGAGCCCTGGTCGTTCCCCCGCAGCCCTCGCTGCCCCCCGACTTTGTGGAGGCCCTGAGCACCGTGGTCGGGGCCCCCAACGTCTCCACGGCCACGGCGGTGCGGGAGCAGCACGGCCACGATGAGTCCATGCACCCGTGAGTGCCCTCTGGGGCTGGGAGCCCTGGGGAAGGATCCCAGGGAGGGCAAGAGAGCTGGGGAGGGGAAGGGCCCCGAGGAGGGGGAAGTAATTTTGGCAGCGGTGCCCCTGTCCCCCAGCTGTGCCCCCCCGGACGCCGTGGTGTGGCCCCAGTCGGTGGGGCAGGTCCAGGAGTTGGCCGCGCTCTGCTACCGCCGGCGTGTGCCCATGGTGCCCTTTGGCACCGGCAC
>NW_016693652.1:0-1537 GCF_001604755.1 Lepidothrix coronata | reverse complement strand
TTCTTGAACACATTTCCTATCTCCATGTGGAACACAATTAATCCAGCTCAGGAGTTTCAATCAGTGTTGAAAACCACGCAAAATAGCTCCTAGTCTGACATCTGTTAGGGTCATACATGGTAAGAAAATATACATAAACATACAGCCCTATGAAGGAAAGAGCAGCTAATTTCAGAATGGCATGAATGATTGCTTTGTTAGAGAGGACACTCAAACACAATGATGGCCCACTGAGGATGGCACTTGTTTCATTCTGGGTTTGAAAGTGGAAAGTCCAGGTGGAGCAGATAATTGGAGTGAATGCAGGAATCCGGAAGATTATGCTGGCACACAGAATGATGGTTGCTGCCACATGTCTGCCCAAAATCCACTTTCTGTGAGGGAGGGAAAACAAATACAGAAGCAACTAGAAAAGTCTTTGGTATGTTGAGAAGCACAAAGCATGATTATACAAAGGTTGTACTGGTTTACTGTGCCTGCCACTGGGCCAGAAAAGGTGAGGATTTCTGAGTAAGCTTCCTGACATGTCTGAATTCATCTAATTCATTTATCCTTCAAGATTAATATAGAAGACATTTAAAATCAGATGCTTGTAAACTGACTTTGAGATACATTGGCAATTTTATTACTCTTTATACTGTCACGAGGGATACAATTTTTACTACTAGAGCTGGTGCCACATTTCAGTAGTAAGCAGAGCTATTTTTTCGTGTATGATCTCTTTATTTCCATTCTACCTCAACATTGCACATATTATTTTCTTCGAATACTCTAAAAACAGCATATCACGAAGAAAAGAAATCCAGCTAAACAGTTGCATCCATTTACTCTGAGACACCACAATTCGACAAGAGGAAAATATGATCAACCTTTGATATGCAGACCAGATTGGTGAAGCACTTATGTTTCTTGATCCACAGTATCAACTGGATACTGTTGGATACCATTGGTATTACCTGGACTATCTTGAATATCAGCCAAGCATACACAGATGAAGAATGATTGCTTAGAATTTTAAGAGGTGATCTAAGCACTTTAAGTGAAGTACCCTCCTTACCCATCATTTCCCTGTAAAGTAATGCCTCTGTCTTCCCTCTATAGAACCAAACCAAAACCAAAACAAAAAAACAACCTCACAGCGTCAAATAGATTATATTTTTGAGTTAGCAATAAGACATTTTAAACTTTGAAGTACTGAATCCTAAATAGCCATCTCTAGGACATTTTACATTGTTGCAGTTGGGTTTTAGGAAGGATGCTGGGTGAGGCATCCTGGGAAATGAAGCCCCGAAGTGCTCCCACACATGGGCAGTGAGGTACCCATGGTGATTGGTTGTTAAGGTCACACGGTGTGACGTGTTAACCCATATATATGCTGTTGTCTCATTTGAATAAAGGGATTTGGCTGTGAAACCCTAAGCTAGCCAGGTCCATCTATGATTTATTTACTTATTATATTAATAATGCTGTATAACATGCTGTATTGAATGTATTACATGTATTACAGGGGCCCCCTGGTGGTCTAGTGGTTAGGATG
>NW_016693651.1:0-1537 GCF_001604755.1 Lepidothrix coronata | reverse complement strand
TGAAAATCCCCAGTTTGAGAGGAAAACCACTGCCCCCACAGAAGTAGAGCTCAAGAGTTCAACATTAGAGCTCTGTTTCACCAAACAGTGTATTTTAGCATTTTTCTAGGAATATTTGGAGCCAGCTGACACTGTTTTGTGGGTTGGTGGACAAAGGAGTAGTTTTTTAAGTGGACAAAGCTCAAAGGCTTGAGGTTCCAGGTTTTCTGTTTTGTGCATGTAGGAACACATCTACAAGAAATCAGGCTCCCTTGTTCCACAAGGTGTCTTTCGAGGTTTTCCTCCCACATAAATTGTTTGTCACAAAGCTGAAGCTGAAATACTTAAAAATCAGGTTCTGAAAGAAGCTGCACAGAGAACTTCACATTTTTCACAGCTCAGCAAACACTGTCATGGAAAAGCTCTGTTAACATGGTTCACATACTTGTGCTGAAAATGACCTTTAGCTGTAGACACACACACCAAGCCAGAGATGCAAAAAATTCCAAATATTTTTCCACGTAAATTCAGAATGAAAAAATATCATCTGCTAACACAAAACAGAATAAAAAGAACTAGCCCTCTTTTTGCTAGGTATTTAAGCTCAGTAAGTGTCTAAAAGAGCATTTCCCCCCTCTGCTTTTAAGAACCAAAAATTTATTGCAGTGTAGTAGGAGTCTTCAAGGTCAAAGGGTATATAGTCTGCTTGCTGCAATATAATCTGACATGATAAATCATGTACAAGCAGCCAGCAGTGCTCCTATCATGAATTTGTAGGAGAATAGAAAATGATTTTTACAAAATATTCATTAAACTATATAGCAATTTTCATTTTTTATGTGTTCTGTTTTACTGCTTTGTTTTCACTTCACAATAAACAATCTTTACAAAAAGCTCCTTCTTTTGCTTATCTCCCCTCCAACAAACATTGTGTCATAGAGCAAAAGCTTCTAATAGAATAGTTTAAGACAGAGCAGGTTGAGGCTTTTTTGGGACAATATAACAGTACCATATAAAAAGGATTTTCAGTAAGTATGGAAGAAAAAGTGACATATTTAGGGTTTTTTTTTGTTTGTTTTGTTATGAAAAAACATGTCCATAAAATTCCTGAGGATGATGGCAGAGGATCAGAGCTTTCAGAAACACTTAAATAAGCTGTTCACTCTATTTGTATTTCACCTGAAGGAAGAAATAATCAGAAGATTGACAAAAAAAAGTTACTGAATTTGCTCAGTGCTAAATCCTGCAAACATGTGGGGCTGGTTGAAAGATAAAAAGAACCAAAATCTCCACAGACACAATACCATAATATGGAAACTCCTGAAAGAGATGTTTTACAAGACACAAAAGAAGATCCTAAACCAGCCAATGCCACGACTGCAGGTGGGAGTGGGAGGAAATTTGAGTGTAACATGTAAAATCTTATGGGCAATATGGGCTAATAAATTGTAGTAAATATGAATAGAATCCAGTGCATCAAACAAAATGAAGCTGAGAATCAGTTTACTCTCAGACAGGATGGGATACAAAGAATCAAAGTGAATTCCTCCAAAAACAC
>NW_016693650.1:0-1538 GCF_001604755.1 Lepidothrix coronata | reverse complement strand
CAAACCAAAACAAAAACCCTCAAACAACAACAACAACAACCCCCCCCAGCCCAAAACAAAGCAGAAACGTACCAAATGGGCAAGTTTTGGAGTTTTATTTTTTTATTTTTTTTAATAACAATTTTATAGCCAAGTATCCAAAAGTTATTTTCTTGTCGCTCTGTACATTGAATTCTGAGGCAAGAAACAGCCACAAAACACATTTCTTTAGTTTCTGATAACCCATAAAATTAAGAGATAATGAAATGTAGCTGCTTAAGCACCAGCTAAGAGTACAAGAATATCTAATATTTAGTTCCAGTTGTAATGTCAGCTTGCTTTGCTGGTCATTGGCAGGGGACAGATCTAAAGTTTGCATCACATAAACATTGCTAAGAATAAACCTTCAAAGGAAATATCTTTTTCTTGGTTTTGTTGTTGTTATAAAAATTGTTACCTGGATTATTAATGGTTAGTATGTTGATTTGGATTTTGATTGTTTATCTAAGGAATTTATCTGGGCAATAGAGTCAATGATCGTTAGAGGTTGTGGGTGGAGGAAGAGCCAAAATAGACCTTTTTCTCCATGCAGATCAATACCAGCAGGTTCTTACTTGGTTATCTTTAGGTCCCACCTATTCTCAAACATACTTCTGAGTCTGAAGAAGCTATTTATTCTAACGGACCTGCTCTCATCTCTTTCAGTATGAATGATTATTGAAGCTAGTAAAATATTTAGTGTAAATAAAGAACCTATGTTTAATACATATATATACTCCCCACAAAATGGTTAATAAAGGAATTACCTTCTAGCAAGATCTACATTTTAATGTACTGTTTTCTGTTCAGAAAAAAAAGGTGGATACATAAGAAGTATTGTGAAATGCTTGTGATTTTTAGCTGTCTGACTTGCACTGTTCTTGCATTTTAGGGGAAAAGTGCAGAGTCATATTTTGGAATATCAAGTGATAATACATCTCTGGGTCTATATGATATGAAATCCAGACAGGGGATGCTAAGAGAAACCTGAAGGCATGAGATAAATTCAAACTTAACTTGCTGGCTCTTGCAGTGTGAGGTTGGCTTGCTCAGAGTACACAAACCAACAGACTGGATCAAGGCTCTCTGTTTGGGCAGAGATCAGAAACAAAGCTTGCCCTCTAAAGTCCACCTCATAGCCTGATCCAGCCATGGTAACCACTGTATTCACTGGGCCATGGTAGCAGGAGAGGTATGTGCATGATTGTCTTAGTTTTTCTTGTTTCCTTACATTTGCAGACTATTTTTGAGCATAGTTTACATGTTTTCTTTCTTTTTTCCTGGCATATTTACACCCCAGCTTTTTAAAATGCTTTGTTCATGCCAGTCAGTTTAGCAATGCGCTTGTTAAAACGGTTCCTAATATATTGTATATGACTGAAAATGACTTAATTGTTCTATTTCTTTCTGACCCCAATAAAAAGTGTCCCTGATATTGTTTGAGTCTCTCTCTGTTCACAAGCACCTACATATATGTCACCGGGTGACTTTGAAACATTTCTTAGATACATCAATTCAAT
>NW_016693649.1:0-1538 GCF_001604755.1 Lepidothrix coronata | reverse complement strand
CCTGTAGGAAGACTAGGCTTGTCACCACTGCTAGCTGAAGGGATGGTGTAGAATATGAATCTCAGATCCAAAAGCACATCAACCTCTGCATTGACCTCAGAGCCCACTGCACCAGCAGCGCTGTCAAGAGCTACTCCTATCATAGGGTAAACTACATCCTGGTGACTCAGAGAGCCACATATGGCACCTTCAGAAGGAAACAGGGATACGACAGCTTCTTCAAAAGCATATGTTCACCTTTCTCCCACACCTACGCAGAAGCACAAGGTGCAGAACAGGCTCCACGCAGACATCATCGTCATCACCATGGCAGAGTACAGTCTGCTCCCAGGACGGGCAGGGGTTTTGCAAACATTGCACTCAGGCAAATCTCAAAACTCTCCAATGTCTTTGTTTGTTGCAATTCTGCCATGCTGAAGTTATGCTCGGGATGAAATCAGGCATTTCTGCCTGCTTTGGGCTGGCTCATTGCCTGTGTCTGGGGCACTAGTTCTAACCCTCAACCAAACAGCCATCAGAGGAGGGGATAGGGACAAGTCTGGGTAAAATTTTTCTGACATTTGTTTCCTCTTAGAGGCATATCAAACCCAAATTTTTATTTGTTTCCTCAATACATATGGAGAAAAGTGGATAGTACTCTTTTACATGACTTCTCGTATTGGTTAATAGACCTCATTTTGGTGTCTCACAGATGATCAGTTAACCCCACCACCAATGTAACAGAACAAGACTCTAAGACCAACAGCACAACCTTGCAAGCCCTTCCTTGCTTTTGGAGAACCTCTTTTAGCCTCACATTACACTGAGTTTTAGCCTCACATTATAATGAGCGAGTTGTGGAGGAGTAAGGAGATGTTTCCAAATTCTTTTGCTTTTTTAAAGATCTTCTTGGATAACCTGGTTAACCACAAGTCACTGCATCAATAGGATACAATAATTCCCTCCTATGTTATGCAAAAGGACAAGCTGAGCAGCAACGGCACTTTCCTCTAGACTTAAAAAAATCAATTATTTCTTTGTTTTTAAATCTGTAAAATCCTATGGAGACTTTTCTCTCTCTGCTAATTTTGTTGGCAAGGTCAACTGGAAAAGGTTTCTGGCATCTGCCACGTCTGTTGGGAGGCCTTCCACACAGTGTGAAAACCCCTTTCCTGACGTGGCTGGAAAGTCACTCAGCAGCCTCCTCTATTTTTACTGAGTCAATAAATGAAATTCTCACCACCGTGATTGACTGATTCTTTGATGGAGCTGCAAAGACGCAGGAGGCATAATATCAGCTGCGGCACAGACGTCCCAAACATATGCTGCCAGTACCTTCAGTCTTGGGTTGCAGCTACCCTGTTATTTTAGTATTAGGTTTATCCTTTAGCAGCAAGTGCTAATCGTTCCACACCGTGCTGTGATTCTGAGGCCTCTGCAACTTGTCACTGCAGAGCAGAATGATACTAGAAAAATCAATTTATGACTTAAACGACGTAAGAACAAAACAGTCCAAAGATAAGATACTACACTCTGTCACAAATACCCAAAAGACAGCA
>NW_016693648.1:0-1539 GCF_001604755.1 Lepidothrix coronata | reverse complement strand
TGGTGGACAACAGGGAGGCTCATCTGCATCTGCTTCTGTCCAAGAGGAACCAAGAGGTTACCATAGTAACTGACCGTAGCAATAGGGATGTGTGATGGTTGCCATGGTAACTGAACATAGCAATTGGAATATATGATGTTTTCCATGGTAACTGACCATAGCAATGAGAATGCATGAGGGTTACCATGGAAACCAACCATAGCAAAGAGAATGTCTGATGGTTGCCATGGTAACAGACAATAGCAATAGGAATGTTTGATGGTTACCATGGTAACAGAGCATAGCAATGGGAATGTATGATGGTTGCCATGGTAACTGACCATAGCAGTAGGGCGTACGATGGTTGCCACAGTAACTGACTGTAGTGACGAGAATGTATGGTGGTTGCCATGGTAACTGTCAATAGCAACAGGACTGTATCATAGTTGCCATGGTAACTGACCATAACAGTGGGAATGTGTGATGGTTGCCATGGTAACTGACTGTAGCAATGGGAAGTATGATGGTTTCCATGGTAACTGACCATAGCAATGGGAATGTATGCTGGTTGCCATGATAACCGACTGTAGTAATACAATGTATGATGTTTGCCTTGGTAACTGACCGTAGCAATGGGAGATATGATGGTTGCAATGGTAACTGACAATAGCAATGGGAATGTATGAGGGTTCCCATGGAAACCAACCATAGCAATGAGACTGTATGATGGTTGCCATGGTAACTGACCATAGCAATGGGAATGTATGATTGTTGCCATGGTAACCAACCTTAGCTATGGGAATAAATGATGGTTGCCATGGTAACTGACCGTAGCAGTGGGGTGTATGATGGTAATGACAATTTATGGTGGTTGCCCTGGTAACTGACCATAGCAATGAGAATGTATGGTGATTGCCATGGTAACTGACCATAGCAAAGAGAATGTATGATGTTTGCCATGGTAACCGATCATAGCTATGGGAATAAATCATGGTTTCCATGGTAACTTACTGTAGGAACGGGAATGTATGATGGTTGCCATGGTAACTGACCGTATCAACGGAAATGTATGATGGTTGCCGTGGTAACTGACTGTACCATTGGAAGTATGATGGTTGCCATGGCAACTGACCGTAGCAGTGGAGTGTATGATGGCAAGGAGAATGTATGGTGGTTGCCATGGTAACTGACCGTAGCGACGAGAATGTATGGTGGTTGCCATGGTAACCGAACATAGCAGTGGGAAGTATGATGATTGCCATGGTAACTGACCATAGCAATGAGAATGTGTGATGGCTGCCATGGTAATTGACAGTGGCAATGAGAATGTATTGTGGTTGCCATGGTAACTGACCATAGCATAGAGAATGTATGATGGTTTCCATGGTAACTGACCGAAGCAGTGGGTTGTATGATGGTTGCCACGGTAACTGACTGTAGCGAGGAGAATGTATGGTGGTTGCCTTGGTAATGGACCATAGCAGTGGGAGGTGTGATGGTTGCCATGGTAATGGACCATAGCAGTGGGAGGTGTGATGGTTGCCATGGTAATGGACCATA
>NW_016693647.1:0-1539 GCF_001604755.1 Lepidothrix coronata | reverse complement strand
CCTTCATCACCCACGGCTTCACCATGACCACCGAGATCCCCTTCAAGGTGAGCCCCCCAAACCCCCCTGGCACCCCAAAACCGACCCCAAAGCGCCCTGACCCCCTGGAACCAGCCCAGACCCCACAGAACCAGCCCAGACCCCACAGAACCAACCCAGACCCCACAGGACCCCCAAATCCCAGAGAACCCCCCAACCCTTCATCACCCACAGCTTCACCAGGACCACTGAGAGCCCCTTCAGGGTGAGCCCCCAGACTGAGCCTGGCACCCCAAAACCGACCCCAAAGCGCCCTGACCCCCTGGAACCAACCCAGACCCCACAGAACCAACCCAGACCCCACAGAGCCCCCAAATCCCAACCCCCTCCAGCTTCATCACAACCACTGAGATCCCTTTCAAGGTGAGCCCCAAAAACCTTCCTGGCACCCCAAAACTGACCCCAAAGCGCCCTGACCCCCTGGAACCAGCCCAGACCCCACAGAACCAACCCAGACCCCACAGAGCCCCCAAATCCCAGAGAACCCCCCAACCCTTCATCACCCACAGCTTCACCAGGACCACCAAGAGCTCTTTCAGGATGAGACCCCAAAACCCCCCTGGCACCCCAAAACTGACCCCAAAGTGCTCAGAACCCCTGGAACCCACCCAGACCCCACAGAACCCACCCAGACCCCACAGAACCCACCCAGACCCCACAAAGCCCCCAAATCCCAGAGAACCCCCCCAGCCCTTCATCACCCACGGCTTCACCAGGACCACCAAGAGCTCCTTCAGGATGAGACCCCAAAACCCCCCTGGCACCCCAAAACTGACCCCAAAGTGCCCTGACCCCCTGGAACCAGCCCAGACCCCACAGAACCAACCCAGACCCCACAGAACCAACCCAGACCCCACAGAGCCCCCAAATCCCAACCCTCTCCAGCTTCAGCACAACCACTGAGATCCCTTTCAAGGTGAGCCCCCAAAACCTTCCTGGCACCCCAAAACTGACCCCAAAGCACCCTGACCCCCTGGAACCAGCCCAGACCCCACAGAACCAACCCAGACCCCACAGAACCCACCCAGACCCCACAAAGCCCCCAAATCCCAGAGAACCCCCCAACCCTTCATCACCCACGGCTTCACCACGACCACCAAGAGCTCCTTCAGGGTGAGCCCCCAGACTGAGCCTGGCACCCCAAAACTGACCCCAAAGTGCTCTGACCCCACAGAACCAACCCAGACCCCACAGAACCAGCCCAGACCCCCCAGAACCAACTCAGACCCCACAGAGCCCCCAAATCCCAGAGAACCCCCCAACCCTTCATCACCCACAGCTTCACCAGGACCACCAAGAGGTCTTTCAGGATGAGACCCCAAAACCCCCCTGGCACCCCAAAACTGACTCCAAAGTGCTCAGAACCCCTGGAACCCACCCAGACCCCACAGAACCAACCCAGACCCCACAAAACCCCCAAATCCCAACCCCCTCCAGCTTCGCCACGACCACCAAGATCCCCTTCAGGGTGAGCCCCCAAACTGAACCCGGGACCCCAAA
>NW_016693646.1:0-1541 GCF_001604755.1 Lepidothrix coronata | reverse complement strand
CCACACAGAAGACCAAAGGCCAACCTCTGCAGCACTTCCTGGTTCCAAAAAAGAAGTGGCCAGAAAAACAAGCACAAATTCAGACCCACCTGGAGTAGTGGGTCCTGTGGTGGTGGTTGTGGTTCTGGTATCTGTAGAAGAGGAAGAGAAAGAAGCAAGTGAGGCCCTGGTGGATAAAGGGGCTCCTGTGCCCTGGCCCCTGGAGTCGGGGGAAAAGCAGTGTCCAGACAAACAGGGACAAATTTGAACCCACCTGGAAGGGTGTTACAGATGATGCCTGTTGTGGTTGTGGTAACTGCAAGAAAGGAAGAGAAAGAAGCAAGTGAGGCCCTGGTGGATGAAGGAGCATGGCCAGGTTTTCTGCCAGTGCTGGGGATGTTGGTGCCCCCATGTTACAGGGACAATGGGGACCTTGGGGGTCTGAGCAAAAGGTGTTGGCCCAAATACCATAAAATCAGAGAAGAAACAAAGGAAAATCTCCCTCATCATCAACATATTCTGAAATCTATCTCCAACAACAGAATCACTCAAAGGACAAAGTCCCGTGTGTAGGATTTCAACAACATGAGTAAGGATTTTTCCCCTAAATATTGCATAATGCAAATGTTGCACCTCACACTGACTAAATAGTAACTAATTCTCCTCTAAAGTAATGCCTCAGAGAAATAGAATTAAAAACACAAACCTGGAGTGGTTGTTGAAGCAAAAGTAGTGGTCATGGTAAGGGCATCTGTAAGGGAGGAAGAGAAAGAAGCAAGTGAGGCCTTGGTGGATGAAGGAGCATGGCAAGGTTTTCTGCCAGTACTGGGGATGTTGGTGCCACCCCGTCACATGGGCAATGGAGAGCTTCGGGGTCTGAACAAAAGGGTGGTCTTGGCTGGTGGCAGCAATCGAAAACATATTCCTGAACACATCTCCAACACACACGTAATTGTGGCCAACGAGAGCCGACTGCAGAAAGTGTCCAGGTAGCTGGGGAGGAAAAGCCAAGGTACCTGAGCAAACAACACCAGCATCTTCACTGTGGCCACAGTTGTGGACGCCCCAGCCATTGTGGCTGCATTGGGAGGACTCCCACCCTGCACAGTTCACGTCGTCCAGGTAGATCTGGCCACTGCCTGGTCCAAAGGCATTGCTTGATGTTACAGCGACAGCAGAGCCACATCCCAGCTGCCTGCACACAACCTGGGCATCGCTCAGGTCCCAGCTGTCGTCACAGACGGTGCCCCGGCCCCCCGGGAAGGAAATTTCTACACGCCCCTCACAGCGGTTCCTGCCGTTCACCAGGCTCACGGAGGCACCTTGGAAAGCGGGAGAAATGGAAAATTTGAGAAGACCCTCTAGCACACAGGCACCTTCTCTTGCCGGGGACTTGGTAATGCTCTACAGGTTCCACCACACCCACCATCGTTTCATTAGGCCGTGCTTGTCCCAGGATCTGCTCTCCCACACAGAAGACCAAAGGCCAACCTCTGCAGCACTTCCTGGTTCCAAAAAAGAAGTGGCCAGAAAAACAAGCACAAATTCAGACCCACCTGGAG
>NW_016693645.1:0-1541 GCF_001604755.1 Lepidothrix coronata | reverse complement strand
AGTAAAGATATTCCAGTCAAGATACAAAATGTACTTAGCAACTTTCACTGAAATATTATTACAAAGGCAAAGAAAGCATGAATAGTGTTCCTGGACAAAACACACCACATGCTCAGAGTTGAGGAGAATATTGAAGGCTAGAGCATAAAAATACAGACACTTTATTAAACTTCCTTTCAAAGTGGTAGTGTATTAAAATGTTTATTTTTTTTAAAAAACCCCAACATTTTGGTCATACTGAAAAATTCTTTTTAGTAGCATGGCCAACACTACTACTTTATTTTTTCAAGTGATAATGGTAATTTTACTTTATATTTTCAATTATCATAAGGGAAAAGTAAGAAAATACAACAGAATTAGCTTTTTTTATACTACACCTAAGTCCCTATTATGTAATTTTAATACAAAGGCAATGCAAAACATGAGAAGCGCATTCTATGATTATATTCTAAGTACTTGTCAAGCATGTTTCAGCGTGGCACCAAAAAAAAATGAAAATCAGTGGCAAGATATTTTTTTCCAGTAAATTTCTGTGATTTATTGTTGTCTACAATGAATTCTATAACTGCTACACAGCAGATAGTTAAATGCTTAGCAGTTATGCTGCTGGAGAAGGTAAAGAACGAAAAAACCAAAAAGCAATGGGCTGAATCACCTGCTGTGCCAACTTCATCACTTCCTCCCCCCACAAATATAATCAACAGTTAATCTCATTATGATCTGCAATTCTCCCCTGTGCCTAACAGAAGATGATGCATTTTGTGTTCCTTTCCTTCTCTCCATTGTGTCTAAATTCTAACCCATAATTAGAAAATTCTACAAAACCCGGAATATAATGCATTAGTCATCCCTGAGTGACTGTTATTTAACAAGAAAAAAACAGTAGCAGGGAACCTTTCTTAGTTATAAAACCTCTGAAAGTACTGGGCTTTTGGTAATTTTACAAAAAAGAACTCTTCTTCTCTCATCTCCTTCCTCTCAAGTCCCAAATTTGCCTAATAATAAGGAAAAAAAATACTTATCTAGATGTCTATGCAGTTCAAATAATAGTTTTGAGACTAATAATATTAAACACCAATTCCCCAGCTAACAAAACTATCAGCTTAATTTTAATAATTGCATACATAATTCACAAAATATTCTAATGGGAAAATAAATTTACAATTGAAATGAAATATAATCTTGAATACCAATAAACACAAAAATTGAAAATCACAACCAAGTACCTTTGTAGAAAAAAAATGCTTATGTTTCTATTTCTCAGCTTTTCTTTACAGAGAACTAGTCCTAACTGGTAGAACTTTTTAATCAAAAAATATGAGTTAATACATAAAGACAACTTCTGTAAAAAAATTATAATACTCAGGCAATTTGTTGAAGAGCTTAGGATGGTTATCAGTATGAAAGGAAACGATGAAATACATTCCTACTGCAAACCTTTCAGTAGACTAAACTGCAGGAAAGAAGAGCTGCACTAGAATTAATTTACTTTTAAAGAAATGTATTCTTTTATTGTTTGTTGTCCTTACTTTGCACGGTAT
>NW_016693644.1:0-1541 GCF_001604755.1 Lepidothrix coronata | reverse complement strand
TCTGCTCTCCCACACAGAAGACCAAAGGCCAACCTCTGCAGCACTTCCTGGTTCCAAAAAAGAAGTGGCCAGAAAAACAAGCACAAATTCAGACCCACCTGGAGTAGTGGGTCCTGTGGTGGTGGTTGTGGTTCTGGTATCTGTAGAAGAGGAAGAGAAAGAAGCAAGTGAGGCCCTGGTGGATAAAGGGGCTCCTGTGCCCTGGCCCCTGGAGTCGGGGGAAAAGCAGTGTCCAGACAAACAGGGACAAATTTGAACCCACCTGGAAGGGTGTTACAGATGATGCCTGTTGTGGTTGTGGTAACTGCAAGAAAGGAAGAGAAAGAAGCAAGTGAGGCCCTGGTGGATGAAGGAGCATGGCCAGGTTTTCTGCCAGTGCTGGGGATGTTGGTGCCCCCATGTTACAGGGACAATGGGGACCTTGGGGGTCTGAGCAAAAGGTGTTGGCCCAAATACCATAAAATCAGAGAAGAAACAAAGGAAAATCTCCCTCATCATCAACATATTCTGAAATCTATCTCCAACAACAGAATCACTCAAAGGACAAAGTCCCGTGTGTAGGATTTCAACAACATGAGTAAGGATTTTTCCCCTAAATATTGCATAATGCAAATGTTGCACCTCACACTGACTAAATAGTAACTAATTCTCCTCTAAAGTAATGCCTCAGAGAAATAGAATTAAAAACACAAACCTGGAGTGGTTGTTGAAGCAAAAGTAGTGGTCATGGTAAGGGCATCTGTAAGGGAGGAAGAGAAAGAAGCAAGTGAGGCCTTGGTGGATGAAGGAGCATGGCAAGGTTTTCTGCCAGTACTGGGGATGTTGGTGCCACCCCGTCACATGGGCAATGGAGAGCTTCGGGGTCTGAACAAAAGGGTGGTCTTGGCTGGTGGCAGCAATCGAAAACATATTCCTGAACACATCTCCAACACACACGTAATTGTGGCCAACGAGAGCCGACTGCAGAAAGTGTCCAGGTAGCTGGGGAGGAAAAGCCAAGGTACCTGAGCAAACAACACCAGCATCTTCACTGTGGCCACAGTTGTGGACGCCCCAGCCATTGTGGCTGCATTGGGAGGACTCCCACCCTGCACAGTTCACGTCGTCCAGGTAGATCTGGCCACTGCCTGGTCCAAAGGCATTGCTTGATGTTACAGCGACAGCAGAGCCACATCCCAGCTGCCTGCACACAACCTGGGCATCGCTCAGGTCCCAGCTGTCGTCACAGACGGTGCCCCGGCCCCCCGGGAAGGAAATTTCTACACGCCCCTCACAGCGGTTCCTGCCGTTCACCAGGCTCACGGAGGCACCTTGGAAAGCGGGAGAAATGGAAAATTTGAGAAGACCCTCTAGCACACAGGCACCTTCTCTTGCCGGGGACTTGGTAATGCTCTACAGGTTCCACCACACCCACCATCGTTTCATTAGGCCGTGCTTGTCCCAGGATCTGCTCTCCCACACAGAAGACCAAAGGCCAACCTCTGCAGCACTTCCTGGTTCCAAAAAAGAAGTGGCCAGAAAAACAAGCACAAATTCAGACC
>NW_016693643.1:0-1541 GCF_001604755.1 Lepidothrix coronata | reverse complement strand
CCCTTAAACACACACAGATCCCCTATAGACACACTCCTTAAACACACAGACATCCCATATATACACACAGAGCCCCTATAGACACTGATATGCCTTATACACACATCCCTCATGTACAAATATCCCTTCAACACTCACACAGAGCCCTTATACACACACAGATCCCCTATAGACACACTCCTTAAACACACAGACACCCCATATATACACACAGAGCCCCTATAGACACAGATATCCCTTAAACACACACACAGATCCCCTATAGACACACAACCCTTAAACACACATCCCTCATGTACAAATATACCTTAAACACACACAGCCCTTAAACACACACAGATCCTATAAACACACACAGAGATCCCCTATAGACACACACACCCCTTAAACACACACAGGTACCCTCTATACACACAGCCCCTATAGACACACACCCCTAAACACACACACATCCCCTATAGACACACAGCCCTTAAACACACACACACACGTGCCCTATATACACACAGAGATCCCCTATACACACACACACAGCCCCTACAGACACACACAGACCCCTTAAACACACACAGACCCCCCCTTATACACACAGAGATCCCTTAAACACACACACAGCCCTTAAACACACACACACGTGCCCTATATACACACAGAGATCCCCTATACACACACAGAGATCCCCTATAGACACACACAGCCCCTATAGACACACACACAGCCCTTAAACACACACACAGCCCTTAAACACACACTGAGAGCCCCTATAGACACACACAGCCCTTAAACACACACAGACCCCCCTTATACACACAGAGATCCCCTATACACACACACATCCCCTATAGACACACACAGCCCTTAAACACACACGGAGAGCCCCTATAGACACAGCCCTTAAACACACACCCCTAAACACACACACATCCCCTATAGACACAGATATCCCTTAAACACACACAGCCCTTAAACACACACACAGACACGTGCCCTATATACACACAGAGATCCCCTATACACACACACAGCCCTTAAACACACAGAGATCCCTTAAACACACACGGAGAGCCCCTATAGACACACAGCCCTTAAACACACACACAGACCCCCCTTATACACACAGAGATCCCCTGTACACACACACACAGCCCCTATAGACACACACACAGCCCTTAAACACACACACAGCCCTTATAGACACACAGATCCTATAGACACACACCCCTAAACACACACACATCCCCTACAGACACACACAGCCCTTAAACACACACACAGATCCCTTATACACACAGATATCCCTTAAACACACACACACATCCCCTATAGACACACAGCCCTTAAACACACACACACACCCCTAAACACACACAGACCCCCTATAGACACACCCCTAAACACACACCCCTAAACACACACACAGCCCCTATAGACACACGGCCCCTACACGCGTGTGCGTGTCCCTTATGTGTCTCTGCGTGTCCCTTATATGTCTCTGTGTGTCCCTTATGTGTCTCTGTGTGTCCCTTATATGTCTCTGTGTG
>NW_016693642.1:0-1542 GCF_001604755.1 Lepidothrix coronata | reverse complement strand
TAAAGGTGACATTATACTGGGTGTCTGCTATAGGCTACCTGACCAGGAAAAGCAAGTGGATGAGGCCCTCAACAGTCAGATGAAAGCAGACTCAAGTTCTCAGGCCCTGGTCCTTGTGAGGCATTTCAACCACCTGAACACTGGCTGGAGGGACAGCACAGCAGGGCATAAGCAATCCAGATTCCTGGACTGCATTGTTGATAACTTCCTCCTCTGAGTGATAGAGGAGCCAAAAAGGAGAGATGATCTGCTGGACTTCATACCAACACAGAGGGGCTCCTTGAGGTGTGTAAATCAGAGGCAGTCTTGGTGGCAGAGACCACGAGATAGGGGAGTTCAGAATCCTGAGGACAGAGAGGAGGGGAAAAACAAGCTCATGACCCAGGACTCCAGGAGAGTAAACTCTACCCTCTTCAAAGATCTGTTTGAAGTAATCCTATGGAATGAAGTCTTAGAAAGAAGAGGGACTAAAGAAAGTCAGTTAATATTTAAGGGTCACCTACTCCAAGCTCAAGAGCAGTCCGTCTCAATGAATAGAAAGTTGGGCAAAAATGCTAGGAAGCCTGGATGGATGAACAAGGTGCTCCTAGCAATACTCAGACACAGAATAGAAGTATACAGAGGATGAAAGCAAGGACCAGTAACTGCGAGGAATACAGAAACATTGCTGGGCATCCAGGGATGAAGCTAAAGTCCAAATGGAATTAAACATGGCAAGAAACTTCAAGGGCAACAAGAAGGACTTATATAAGCACATGGGAGACAAAAGGAAGACTAAGGGAAATATGGGCCCATTGCTCAACGAGACCTGGAAAAGGCTGACATACTGAATGCTGCCTTTGCATCAGACTTTACTGGCATGACTGGCCCTCAGGAATGCCGTGTTCCAAAGACCAGGGGGAAGGGTTGAAGCAAGAAGGATGTAGTCCTATCAGAGGAGAATCAGGTCACTGAACATCTAAGTAAACTGGACATGAATAAGTCCATGGGCCCTCATGGGATGCACCCACAAGTGCTGATAGAGCTGGCAGACGTCATCATGAGGCCACTCCTGATACTCTTTGATCAGTCATGGTCACTGGGAGAAAGGCCCAAAAAGTGGAGGAAAACAAATATGACTTCTTTCTTCAGAAAGGGAAAAAAGGACAACCCAGGAAACTGCAGGCCAAGCAGCTTCAGTTCGATTCCTGGAAAGGTGATGGAGCAGCTACTCCAGAAATAAATTTTCAGGCACATTACCTTAATCCTTAACATTTTTAATGACCTGGTTGATGGAGCAGAGTGTACTCTCAACAAGTTTACTGATGACACAAAAAAGGGAGGAGTGGCTGATATACCGGTGGGTCATGCTGCCATCCAGAGAGACCTCGACAAGATGGAGAAACAGGGTGTCAGGAACATCATGACAGTTCAGCAAGGGGAAGTACAAAGTCCTGCACCTGGGTAGGAACAGCTCCATGCACAAATATAAATGCTGGGGGCCACACATTTGGAAAACAGCTTGGCAGAAAAGGACCTCGGAGTCCTTGGTGGACACTGATT
>NW_016693641.1:0-1542 GCF_001604755.1 Lepidothrix coronata | reverse complement strand
AGTAGTAGGAAACTGTTGCATAGTGGGATAGCTTCTAGCCAGTTGCTTAACCTAGTAGAAGAGTGTACTCACCTAGGACTGGCCTCCCAGCTTGTACTTGGTGAGGTATGGAAATGAGAAGATGGTCTTAGCTGGCTTAGCAAAAGCTTGGAGTTTGGAGACGGGGTAGAGGTAGGTTGTCTGGTGCTTCTCCAAGATCAAATCCTGAGAAATGGGATCAGAGAGTTTAGGAAGGTAAAAGAACCAAAAATACATCAGGTGCAGATGCTATTATTGAGCAGACACCAAAATCTTCTGCTTGTGAACAGTCTGAAAGTAGTTATCCAAGAAAGGAAATACTCTTCTATCTCTACATTCAACTGAACTGCAATAGTCTGCCCTGGAGGTGGTTAAGGCATTTGTTTCCAAGAAATAACCCCCTGATATATCTGCACCTTCTGCAAAGGATTCTAGTATTAATTAGAGTTATCCTTAATGAGAAACCCTTGTTCAAGTCTTTTATTTTTTTTTTTTTTTTCAGGCAGACTGCAGGGCAAAAGGATTAGGCAGGAAGAACAGAATTTCAGATGAAATCTTAGTGGGATCTTCTAATTTTAAGCATGATGAGGAACTTTCCACCGCTAATCTCGAGACCAAAGAAGTATCAACAGGGAAATTATTAACCTACTCAATGTTGTTATGTCTGTCTAGGTCCTCTAAGATGGTAATGCCTAGTGCTCACTAGTTCTGAGCTTTATTTTGGGGAAATGCTCCAAAACATCACTGAATTTGAATGACAGAAGACTTGGTGTTGTACTCCATGTCTCACTTAAGAAGAAAGAATCTAGAGAGCTTTAAATAGTTGTTGTGACTCAGAACAATAATTTTATTGTGTCTATTGTTAACATTGGTATTAATTTGGTCGCTAAGAATATTAAAAATCTGCAGTTATATTGGTTTATGCATTAAATTAACTGGAATTCATTCAACAATAGCACTTCACTCATCTTAAAACTAAAAATTGTATCAATACTGTATAACCACCCTGCATCACTTTCATAAATCGACTCTTAGAAATTGTTTGAAATTTGTCTTCTGAAAGAGCTTTTTCTGTTTTTCTGTCTAATTTACTTAACATTTCTTTAGAGTAGCTTGTCCTGCCTTCTGAAGTTGTGTCCAGCAACTTCATCTGTGCTGATGTCATGTTTCCCTGGAATTTCTTGGAATCTTTCCATCTCGAACCACGCAAGATACATTGATTTCCTTCTCCTAAAATAAACAATATGTTATTTCAGGGTGATACCTGTTTTGGCCCTGTTAATATGAGGAGCAGCTTCTTAGCTCTCTTCACCATTAGAACACTTACTTATAATGGGATAATATATTCCCACAGGAGTGGGAAACTGCCTTGAAAACATCTCAGATATTTAGCTTTGACAACAAGTTGTAAAATGAAAAATCAGGGCAACGCTTCCTCTTCTTGCTTATCAATATGTGGTTTAAGAGCAACTGTGGTTATAGTTTTGAAGGTCTTCAGTGGCAATAAATAATTTTCTAATTAGA
>NW_016693640.1:0-1543 GCF_001604755.1 Lepidothrix coronata | reverse complement strand
AAAAAAAAAAAAAAGGAAAAAGAAAGCAACCAACTTTGACTACTCACACCGCGCCAGGATAGAGAGCTCGCCTTGGCAACACCAGATGAAGGGCAGCAGAGATCGGTGCAAGTTCTGATGGATTATCGTGGCGCGCTCGCGGTGCAGGAGCAGCCCCGGCGCCCCGGTCCTGCCGCCCGCACCTAGCGCCGGGCTCTGGCCGCGCTCCCTCCGCGCCCGCGCCGCGCTCGCACCCGCGGGGCTCCGCCGAGGGCTGCGCGCTCCGCCGGTCCCTTTCCTCTGCCTTTTTGTTATTTTTTCTACCTTGACTTGTAAACCCCGACTCTTCGCAGATGTTAGTGCACAGTTTTTCGGCTATGGTGAGTTGCTTCACGTTTCTCTCGGAGGGGGTTCGGTGCGCGCTGGGTGTTGCTATTGTTGTCGGCGGTGGCGGTGGGGGTTTCGCACCCAGCTTCGCAAAGAGGGCTTTTTCTTCTTTGCTTCATTTTTTACAATTCGGTGGTTTACATTTTTCCCCTTCTGTCTTTATTTTTTTCTTTTCTTCTCTCCCCCCTCTCCTATTTTTTTTTTTTTATGGTCTGCTTCGAGCGAACGGCAAAAGGCTTTGCTTGGACCCTACCGCTTCGATTCCTTCACTTTGCCACCTGCAAACATAATATCTTCGGCTTTCTCGTTTCCATTTTTCGGGATCATGATTCTTTCCCTCGAATCCTCCTCCGCGGAGGCCATTCCTTTTTCACCGGACATACATGTGGGCTCATCTGCCCGGCCTCGAAAGCCGGCAGAGCCTACTGAAAACCCTGGGCGCACTTCGGCACCGCTCGCCCGTCGGGGCGGCGGCGTTTCCCCCGGCTGCCTGCCGCATTCCTCCGCTTCCCCAGCGGCCGGGTCACCGCTGCCCGCTCTGCTCCGCAACCGCCCGCTGGCGAGCAGGGAGTTCCGCCGGGCACTGGTACGGCTCTCCCCGCAGGTGGGAGACCATGTCAGTGCTTTCGCCCCGAAACATTTCTAAAACTCTTGGGGGAAACGACCGGTTTGTTTGGAGCATATTTCAGTGTCTTCTGGTAACAAAATGGCAGTGGGTTTGGATTTTCCAGGGTTTTCTTGGGACGCGTAATTGGTAATCTTAGCCACATTTATCTCGGTTCTGTTCAGGGTCAGAGAGAGGATTTTGGGTTGTGGTAGAATTATTATTTCAATAATGCCCGCTTATGAATTATTCTTTTTATTTGCGGGAAATACCTGCACCTGAAATGCCGGGGCACGATCTGTTGGGAATCCGTGCTGTATCGCCGCAATGTTTTATTAATTATTATAAGCAGTCTTGTTGTAATTATTGCTATTATTGCTGTTATCATTATTGCCGTTATTATTCCTATTTAAAGAGCGAGACTGCCTCTCAATTATTTGTGAAGGGAAATCAGAGGCAGAGAAATCCCCAGATCTGCTTTTCTCCGCCTCGGAGAGGATGAATTGCCCATATTTGCCCAATAGATGAATTTTTCAAGCCGATTTTGAGGAGAATCAGTTTGATATTATCTTT
>NW_016693639.1:0-1543 GCF_001604755.1 Lepidothrix coronata | reverse complement strand
TTTTTTTTTTTGGTGTTTTTTTTTTGTTTGTTCGTTTTTTGTTAGTTTTCTTTTTTTTTTTTTTAGGGCTGTACATTTCTCCCCAAAACAAGTCCTTGGGGAAAAAGCTTCTGTAAATGACTGATAAGGAGTAGAAAAGGAAGTACAGACTCAAAGCACCTAGTTTTTCAGCCAGTTGAATCCCTCCAAGTTTAGGGCATCAAAGAATCCGAAGTCTACATATAAGAACTACAGGAAATTAAATGCATCCTTTGCATATTTTCATAAAGAAAAGGTTGTTCTCATAAGGCACATTAGAGATCATCTGATTCTGTGAGCCTTAATTTATCAGCTGATATGTTGCCACAGAGTATGCAGTGACAATGACAGCAATAAAAGAAAAATCCAAGAGCTTTGAGACCTTGTTTCTCTATTTGCTTTCAATAATAATTCAGGCTTCGTGTCAAAATAATGATAAGTATTCCCACAAAGATGAACTATTAGTGATGGGACTTTGTTTCTTAGTTTCTTATCACATCAAAAAGGGTACATCTTTAATTGTTTTATTAAATATTCATTTTGGTAGCTGTGAAAATATTAGAAACAAAAATATATTACACAAATGGGTTTATAACTTACTCTGTCTTAAGGCAAATCCAGCCATAAACTACATTCCCTCTTGATTAATATCTCAGCAGTGTTTACTACTATTCAACTGCTAGTACAATGTTTATTCTGTTCATTATACTGTTTCCTGTATCACTGTGGTGTTTATTGTTCTTCTGTGTATTTTTGACCTCTAATGTTTTATCTACAGCTCTATGATAAAATTTACTCTTTTTTTTCAAATATGGATTCCATCCTGCTTGTATATTGCTGGCAACATGAAGTCAGAAGAGTTAAGTAGCCTTAGAAACAGCCTTTGCTTATGGGGTGGGTTATATAGCACCAGGCCTGCTGGAGACAGATGGGGTTCACCTGTCTAAAAGGGAGGAAAGGATTCTAGCCTGTGACTTGTCAGGGTTGATTGAGAGGGCTTTAAATTAGGTTTGAAGGGGATAAGACCAGGTTCATCAGAGATGAGCTGAGGGGTGGCATGCCAGGTTTGGGGGTGAAATCCACAGCTCAGCTAAAGTGTATCTACTACTCCCTGACTCTGAAGTGCACTAGCCACACTGGAACACACTAGCAGTCTTGTGAGGATAAGCCAGGGACTCTTGAGGTAATAAAAGCCAGGAGGGAAATACCAGAAAATTGTCTCAAAGGAATTAATGGGTATTCCTCTGAGAAGGCAACACAGCCGACAGCCCAGCTGAGGTACCTTTACAACAGTGCACAGAGCATGGGCAACAAACGGGAGGAGTTGGAAACTGCTGTGCTGTTACATAAGAGAGCTGACAGAACTTTAAGGAAGCCTTCCATGGATTGTAAGAGGTAGCAATCCCCAGGAGCAAGAAATTGGGCAAGGGAGGCAAGACTGGCATGGCTGAGTAGGGAACAGTTGGTCAAACTAAAGATAAAGAAGCAAATGCACAGACAGTTGAAGCTGGGACTGGTGATCCAG
>NW_016693638.1:0-1544 GCF_001604755.1 Lepidothrix coronata | reverse complement strand
AAAAAAAAAAAAAAAATCCTAGCCCTTTGGAATCATTTGATATCTTTAGAAATTCCTGATTTTAGAATCTAGAAATTAAAGAAAATTATGCTGAAATTATCACAAGAACCAAATGACATGGCACATTTCAAAGACAAAAACCTAAAAATTACCTAATAACTATTCAAGCTTGCAGCTTGACTTTTCATGAGAACTTGTGGACAGTGGCATAAAAGAAATTTCTCATTGTGTTCTGTGTCAAACAAGTGGTGTACCAAATCAGTAAATACTGGCAGTCAGACTGGATAAGTAAATATAGCATGCCAGATCAAAATCTGAGTGAATATTTTTCTGAGAGTAGCTTTTTAATTGAAAACTAGTTTCAGTTTACTCTGAAAAAAATCAGCTCATAAGTGTCAGTTACTTTATTCTGGGAAAAATATTTACAGACTGGAAGGGTTTTTCAGGGCTTTCTGTTGTAGGCAGATCATTTTACCTAAAGGAGAGAAAGAGTTTTGAACACTGGTTTTCCATTTTTCTCAGTATTTTACCCACACTGTGTGTATATATAGCAGAGTGAGATAAAAGTCCTCCAAAGAAGCACTCACAGAACCCTTTCGTCAGGATTCCACTTCACATGGACTAGAAGGGTATTCTTGTTCTTCTTTCCAAGATGAATTCCTAATTATCAATCACATGAGGAAACATTCTCTAGAGCAGATAGTATTTAAATACTCTCTGCACAACTACACTATCATCATCAGAAGAAGAAATTAAGGAGGTCCTACCCCAGAAAAACCATTTATCACAAAGTCAAGTATATTCTTCTGAGAAATAGGCAATATGAGTTCAGATGTCTTTAAGAAAAAAGGATTCAAAATTATTACTTCTATGTAACTGCTATAATTGAGTTAAAAGGAGATGATACCACTTGGTCCTGCCAGTTTCTGTAGTCTGTCTTCTTGGCTTTGTTTTGGCTTTTAATCTATTCTTTGGCCTGGAATAAATTTTTATTTTATCAAGAAAAAGTAAGTTTGTTAAGGTTAGAAATCCAGGAGAATTTTCTTCCCCCTGCCCCCCACTGTAAGAAAGATGGAGTCCTGAATGGAAAAAAAGTCAATTAGCCTTACAAAAGAATCTAGCTGGCCAAGCTGCATTCCTACTGAATGGCCCATCAGAGGCTGGGGGGAGAGGGGAGGAGTTCTGGGAGGGGGTGGCTGGCTCTTCTAGAAGGGGAGAGATCAGACTGGGGAGTTCTCTCTCTGGGACAGAGACAGGGTCTGTGTCCGGGCATTTTTGGAAAGGGGGCCTCGATCAGCTTGCACACTGCCTCGTGACTCCAGCCGGGACCTACTGGGCTTTCATCGGAGAGTCTCTGTGCTCTCTGGGAGAAAAGGAGGAACTTTGGGGCGCTGTCATCTGAGAACAAGTGGGGTGTTCTCACTGTGGGGGTGGACTGCTTTTCCTTCTGTCCTGTGGGGGTGGACTGCTTTTCCTTCTGTCCTTCTTCCATTGGGGGAAGAGCCCCCCGTTGTTTCTTTTCGGCTTCTCCCGCGACCCGAGAC
>NW_016693637.1:0-1544 GCF_001604755.1 Lepidothrix coronata | reverse complement strand
AGTTCTATGATAAAGTGTTATGTTTTTATTGTTATGTAAGAGATGTCCATTGTCAATAGTTGCAGCCAGTTTTTCTGACTGTATTTTGTCACATCCCTGCTGCCTTTGTCCAGATAAAGCCTAGGCTTCCCCTCCCCTTCCCCCCCAACCCTTTCAATTTAATTTTTAATTTGTTCACCCATTTTTGGTTTTATCTTTTTCAGTTTGTTTTCTGATAGACTCTCTTGAGACAGGCAGATAAAACATGGAGGCACTTGCTCCTTGCTGCTGCAGAGGGGGGCTGGGTTGTATTTACCAACCCGAAATTTTTTTTTTTAAACTTTTTAAAACCTGTACATTGCGGTTTTGTGTCTCTTTTTGGGTGGTAAATTTTTTTTTTCAGGTGCCCAGACGTAACCCACACTGTTCAAGGATGTGGCAATTACTGCATTAAATTTGACTCTGCAGTTTCCCTCCCTCACCCTCACCCCCGTTTTTTTCTTGCAGCTTTTTTTTTTTGTCAGCCTGTCATTAGTACTTCAGTGGGAAAAGAGATTACTTGAGACTTTTCCTCCAGAGACACAAGGGGTTTCTGTTTTAGAGCGCACTCATTAAATAATAATCATGGGGAAAGGTCATTTTAATGAGCCCTCAGCTCCCAAAAGAAAGTAGCTCGGCTGGGCTGAATGCTAAGCAAGAGCATCCCCAGTTGTTATCATCTAAGTTACATGGCAGAGCTGGATGTAGCTCAGCAAAAGCCTTTTAGTGTTTCACACTGCTCAGGGCTGTTAATTGAAAATGGGGCTGGATAGTTTGTCTTTTGTTTTGGTTTGCTTTTTTTTTTTTTCTTTTCTGAGGTTTTTTGATGTTAATTTCCTCCGTGCACCTGTTTGGTTTTTCTTCCCTCCAAACCCAACCTCCAAATAAAGATAATTTAAGCTCAAAAAAAAAAAAAAAAGATCAAACATGACAAAGATACAGAACATTGATTTGGTTTGATGTGGCTTTGGGCTGGACCCACCAATGCATTTCAAAGAAAAAAGAAAAATTTTTCTTTAGAGAACCTAAAAAGTTGTGAGGATAGCGGATTTTACATAAGGCTGAGATTGCCACATTTACATGAAGAGTCTGCGTTAACTTCCATTCTTCCCTTCCCTGTTCCTTCCTGCATCTTTTCTTTGTTTTGCTGCTGTTGGAAATTTTGAGGATATCAATCCCATTTAGGTGCCAAGTTCTTGGGGTTTTTTTGGGTTTGCCTTTTGGTTTTGCTCCAGGTAAGCAGAGAGGTAACTTGTCCCTTTGTTTATTTTTCAAGTAACCTGTCTGCTTTATTAAAAAAAAATAAAAAGAAATTACAAATCCCAGTTTTATGGGATGAAATCTGGGGAAGGGAGGGGATATGGGAGGAGGTTGGGGAATCTAGAACAAATGGGAAAATACGTTGTAAATCCCTCTGGGGTGTCATTTAATGGTGGGGAAACCAAAGATGCAAAACCCCCTGGGGTGGGAGGTGGGCATGGATGGGGAGGCAGGGAGGGATTATTGGTTACAATTCGGGGTGGTTT
>NW_016693636.1:0-1545 GCF_001604755.1 Lepidothrix coronata | reverse complement strand
AGGAAGGTGATGGGGGTCTGGCCCATGGCGTGCGCGTCACCGATGTTCGCCTTGATGACCTCGGAGAAGGGCTTGGGGACACCCTGAGGGGACAGGGATGGGACGGGACGGGGACAGGGATGGGACGAGGACAGGGATGGGGATAGGAGGGATGGGGACAGCAGGAACAGGGACAGGGATGGAACAAGGACAGGGATGGGGACAGCAGGGACAGGGATGGAGACAGGGACAGGGATGGGACGAGGACAGGGATGGGGATAGCAGGGACGGGGATGGGGATGGGGACAGGGATGGGGACAGCAGGAACAGGGACAGGGATGGAACAAGGACAGGAATGGGGAGAGCAGGGACAGGGATGGGGACAGGGAGAGGGATGGGACGAGGACAGGGATGGGGACAGGGATGGAACGAGGAGAGGAATGGGGACAACAGGGATGGGGATGGGGACAGGGATGGGGACAGCAGGGATGGGGACAGGGACAGGGATGGGGATAGGAGGGATGGGGACAGCAGAGATGGGGACAGGGATGGGACAAGGACAGGAATGGGGACAACAGGGATGGGGATGGGGACAGGGATGGGGACAGCAGGGATGGGAACGGCAGGGACAGGGACAGGGATGGGGACAGGGATAGGGATGGGAACAGCAGGGACGGGGACAGCAGGAACAGGGACAGGGATGGGACGAGGACAGGGATGGGGACAGCAGGGACAGGGACAGGGATGGGGACAGGGACAAGGTGAGAGATTGGGACAAGGGCAGGGACAGGGATGGGGACAGGGACAGAGACAAGAGTCGGGAACAGGGTCAGGGGCAGGGACAGGGACCAGGGTCAGGGACGGAGACAAGAGTCGGGCACAGGGCCAGGGGTCATGACCTGCCCGTCCCCGCCCGGGGACAGCCCCGCGGTGACAGGGGTGGCACCGCCGGGGGAGGGACCCGCGTGTCCCCTGTCCTGGGAGGGACCCGCGTGTCCCCTGTCCTGGGAGGGACCCGCATGTCCCCTGTCCTGGGAGGGGCCGGGACAAGGCGACAATGGGAGCGGCTGGGACGTGGGGACACGGGACAATCAGTGGGGACACGGGAAAATCAGTGGGGACACGGGACAATCAGTGGGGACCCCGGGGACAACCGGGACACGGGGACCCCAGGAGGGTCACGGGGACCTCGGGAACACCGGGAATGGGACCCCTGGGGACCCTGGGGACCCGGGGACAGCCGGACAGGGGACATCCCCACCCCCAGCGCCGTGTCGCCAGCCCAGGGGACACGGGACAGTCAGTGGGGACACGGGACAGTCAGTGGGGACCCTGGGGACAACCGGGACACGGGGACCCCAGGAGGGTCACGGGGACCTCGGGAACACCGGGAATGGGACCCCTGGGGACCCGGGGACAGCCGGGCAGGGGACATCCCCACCCCCAGCCCAGGTGACCGCGGCCACCTCCCGCCCGGCCGGACTTTGTCCCCCTCGGCGGGACCGGACTCTGCCCCGGGTGGCACCGCCCGCGGCACCGCCCCGGACGTGGCACCTCTGGCACTTG
>NW_016693635.1:0-1545 GCF_001604755.1 Lepidothrix coronata | reverse complement strand
GTTGCTGTCATTGGTTACCATGGCAACCATCATACACTTCCATTGCTATGGTTGGTTACTATGGCAACGAGCATACATGGTTCTTTCTACAGTCAGTTACCATGGCAACCACAATACATTCGTACTGCTATGGTTGGTTGCCATGGCAACCAGCATAAATCCCCATTGCCACAGTCGGTTACCATGGCAACCAGCATACATTCCCGTTTCTACAGTCAGTTACCATAGCAACCATCATATTTCCCATTGCTACGGTAATTTACAATTGTAACCAGCACACATTCCCTCATCTATGGTCGCTTACTATGACAATCATCATACATTCAAATTACTATGGTCACTTACCATAGCAACCATCATGTTTCCCTTTAGTACAGTCTTTTACCATGGAAACCATCATACATTCCCATTGCTACGGTCAGTTACCATGGCAAGCATCAATCATTCCTGTTGCTACAGTCACCATGGCAACCACTACACAGTTCCATTGTTACGGTTTGTTACCATGGCAACCATCATAGATTCACATTGCTATGCTCAGTTACCATGGCAACCATCATAAAGTCACATTCCTATGGTTGGTTACCATGGCAACCAGCATACATTCCTGTTGCTACAGTCGGTAACCATGGCAACCATAATACATTCTTATTGCTATAGTCAGTTACCATGTCAACCAGCATACATTCTCATTTCTACAGTCAGTTACTATGGTAACCTCTTGGTTCCTCTTGGACAGAAGCAGATGCAGATGAGCCTCCCTGTTGTCCACCAACCTGCCAGCTGTGCTCTAAAGGCCTTTGTCCAAAGGGGTGTCTTCACTAAGACTCTGCACAAACCTCTGGGACTCTTTGCATCCTGTTGTGGTGCCTTTCCAGTGAATTCCAGGGTTATCAAAGCCAACTTGAATGGGCTCTTTGTCTCACTTCACAAGGTCACCCAAACCACTCTCTCCTCTGACCCTCACCCACAAAAGTTCACTCAAGTTGTTCATCCCCTAGAGCAGCTGCACAGCTCCAAGAAGCTCCTTCCTGCTGAGGACACCTCTCTCCTGCTCTTTCTCTCCTGTGTCTCCTTGGCCTTCTCTCCAACCCATCACAGCCCTGCAACCTGGGAACTGTCTCAGCAGGCCTGGGCTGTTATTGCCTGCAAGTGGAATGAAGAGAGACTTGGGGCTGCAGCTCCTCCTGCCTGTGCCCCACACGCAGGGCATTGGGGCCTGTCTGGCTGTAGCCCCTCAGTGGGGCACCGGGGGTAAGAACAGACTTGCAGAGGGGAAAGCTGCTCTGAAATCCCCGAGAGCTGGGGTGTGCAGAGCCTTTGCTGACAATGGCCTTGGGGGTGGACGTGCTGGGACTCAGGCCCAGGGGGAAAATCCCAGACCTGATCCCTGAGGAGATCAGCACATGCTGCTGAAATGCTGCGGGAGAGAAGAGCCAGTAGAGTGAGGAAACAAGTGTGGACAGCCTGGGCTGATGTGCTTTGGACTCGTGCCTGGCCCGGCCTTGGCTGGGCAGAGAAGGGACAGCCTTTGTGTCCCTGCAG
>NW_016693634.1:0-1546 GCF_001604755.1 Lepidothrix coronata | reverse complement strand
GTCCTCAGGTGCCTTCAGGAAGAGAGCATTGATCAGAGCAATGGCATATGTCTGAATCTCTTGGTTTGAGCTGCACAAACAAAGAAAGAGAGGATCGTAAGAGAACAGACAGTACAGAACATCACAGCCTGGTGCTTTGCCTGCACCATGAGAACACTGCCTACAGCTGTCCTGCATTTCAACAAACAAACAGGACTCATGTAATCTACGTTCATGATGCCCAACCCTTCATAAGGCGTGCAAAAAGCTGACAGAAATTTCTCTGCCAGGTCCATTAGCCAGGAGACAGAGCAGACTGCAGCCCAGCACCACCACAGCTTGTTTCCAGTGCTGGAACTATCTCTGTAAAACCTAGTTATACTGCAGTCTGTTACATGGATACAGCTTGAAACTTGTATGGAGCAAGTAATTTTTCTCCCCTGTGCCAAGGGAAGCCACCAAGTGCAAATGGAACTAAGGGGAAAGCACACCTCTCTTTATGGCATTGCCTTCCAACCTCAATAGTTTGGCCCAACCCACACTTCTTATTTTTACTGAAGAGGTTCTTCAGGTAAAGGGTCCTTATTCCCTTTCTAGACCACACACAGCACGTGGCTGCACTTGTGATGTTCAAAACACACAAAAATAAGCTTCCAAATGCCAATCACACTCTTCCACCCTCACCTTAAGGCTGTATGAGCACAAAGCGACATTGATGCAGCACATTGTTTGCGCTATTGTGTTGTTAAACTACTCACTGAATAAGGAATATCAATCATATTCACAATTAGTGCTTTTCCACATTTGCAGAATTAAACGGTTTGAGGAAAAAAACCAACCTACTCAAAGCTCTGACAATTACGTGCTTTTTTTTTTATGGAAGAGTAGAGCTGACCTAGACAAACAGCCCTAAGAGACAGATATTGATTTGTTGGTTTGTCAGTTTGTTGAGAGGAAGGAGATGAAGGCATTTTTTTTTTTTCCCTTCAAGCAAGAAAAGCAATTGTTTTCTTCCTTAATATGCAGGACAAAACCCAGAAGAAGATGAGTTCTTAGATTCTAGTGGAGACAATTTAAAGAGGGGTGAAGGTGGCAGATGACTGGATGCAGATGGTTTGGGAAATTGTTTTTAGTCAAACACAGGTTTGGTTCTAACACTGAACACACTCATGCAGTTGTTTAAGCAGAATATCTTTGTTCAAGACATACACTCATGTGCCTAAGTGCTTCCAGAACACAGAAAACATTTTTCTAGGATCTTTTTTCTTTTTTTTTAAAAATCCATTAGAAATCTTAAAGTTCAAGGAAGGTGTCATGTCGGTAATACTTAAAAAAAAAATATAATCTTTAAGTGTTTTAAATTTAAAAGGACGTGTTTTAAAATTGACAGGCACACAAAAAATGGATACGAATCACACTGTTGCTGGGTGGACACTCACACTTGCAGGTGGGAAATGAGCTGCCCCACGGTGTGGCTGTTGAGCACCATGCTCTCCAGGATGGCCAGGGACCGCTGGAGGATGGACACGTCCACCATGGGCTGGCTCACATACCCTGCAATCTGCAA
>NW_016693633.1:0-1547 GCF_001604755.1 Lepidothrix coronata | reverse complement strand
TTTCTAAGAAAAATCTCTGTATCAGCAGAACTTTTACCCATACAGAAAGAGAGAAGGAAAGGTAGAAAGAGAGGAAAACGACTTTGCAGTGCTTTGATTGTTTTTATTGTGTTCACTTGAATTTCTGGGGTGAACTTTTTTTGCTGGCAAAACTCAAGAGCAGCATCTTTAACACTGAATCTATGTCTGTGTTGTTGCTTATATATGCTTTTTTCGATCCTATTTCAGGATGAATCTATATCCTCCTGACAAAGCCAGGGGTAATACCTGTTCCTCAAAGAAGGATCAGGAGAAATTCTGATCCTCTTTAGTGTCTTGTGAGTATATGCTGCTCTAGTTTGGAGGGGAAATGCCTGCTGTGCACAGCAGGAGCTGGTGCCAGGCTGCATTTTTTTGCTCACAGTATTTTTTGTGACAAAGTTTGGGTTTTTTCCCACGTGTTTAAAATTAACACCCCCCCTGCAAAATCTTGGCAACTGGCTTCGTTATTTTCAGTCTTTCCTTGTAACTGAATGATATGCTGATGTAATTATTTGTTGTCTGATTTGGGTGATTTTTCTTTCTACTGGTCAGTCAGAGTTTGTCGTTGTTGTTGTTGTTTTGTTAATGAGTGGCATCTTTTTCCAAAATCAACCTACAGATAATATCATCCATCTTACATGTTGATTGTCTCTTTGAAAAGACTGAGTGATCATCTTGAACTGCTGATGCTGCTCTAAAGACTTAACATAAATTGTTTGCTTGACCTTTTCAAGACTGAAAGTCTCATATTTATTTTTTTTTTAGCTCATAGCAATATATTTATTTTGTAAGTAGACAGAAGGCTTCCCCTCCCATTCACCTTTTGCTCCAGAACGAGAAAAAGGGATATATGCTGAGATTTTGCAAGTTATATCACTCTAAATACCTCTTTATAGATTGGTTCAGGCTTTCAAAAAAATTTTATCTTTCTTACAGAAGTCATTATAATTTATCCTCCAGTTTTGAGAGAGGTGTCATATTAATATTCATGTATTACCTAGTCTGGTAGGCTAAAGCAGTACCAATGACTTAAAGCAGATCAAGTTACAGCAGTAAAAAAAGCATTTATAATTATTTCTGAACAATTCTATAGTATTAATATCTATGAATATCTTCACTGCATTATAAGTGCACAAGCATGTAAGGATTTATATGAGGCAATCACACCCTTCACCCAAGTGATTGTAACAAGAAAATACTTAAAAGTTTAGGCCTGTTAAAATTATCTTACTGAGAAAAAAAATATTAGTAGTCTTATTCCTCATCCATATTTTATTTCATTCTGGTCATTAATGAGGTTCAAAAATTTTGAACAGGGAGAGGTTGAGGGCCAAGGACCCTCCTTCTAAAACACGGAGAGATCTACTCTTAAATGCCTGCTTCTACTGGTACTTTTGTGTCAGTATGACCCAGCCAGTATCTTCAGAGACTGGAAAAAAAATTCCCTCTATATTTCCATCAGTTATGATCATCTGGACAAAAATATTTATGTATCAAATCTTGATAACATATCCCTGGGAATGCTT
>NW_016693632.1:0-1549 GCF_001604755.1 Lepidothrix coronata | reverse complement strand
AAAAAAAAAAAAAAAAGAAGAAGAAGAAAAAAACCCACCCTCTTACTTTATTTACATTGCACTCAAGTTTCCGCTGTACAAAAGATTTGCAGGTGCAAATATGTCCTGCCTTCATTAACTTCCCCTCCCTTTTTAATTTATGTGATTTCAATTTTCCTTCCCTGTACTGTTAATTAGGGGACCCTCTAATCAGTACCATTATCACAGTGGTATTCATGTTTAGGAAAGCTGCTAAACAAATGCTTGCAAAATTGCTAAATGGCTAATTAATGTCTGTTAATTAAGAAAATTGCTCATGGTAACAAACCATGCCATTGCTGGCAGCAGCTAGAAGGCGAACACTTGTTGAAATTAGTAACGAGGCAGGTAGAGAACATCTGCTCCGGCGCCAGTCCTGGAGCCTGCCGTCGCTTCCCATCACCTACTGACAGAGCTCCTTTGCTTTCTCTACCAATTACACCTCCTTTGACTCAAAAAAATACTATTTTTTTTTCTTTCCTTACATTAACACACACCGGTATATTCTTGCACCGAGCTCACGGTTTTTCCAAGCAAATTTTCATTTCATACTTTTAAGAGAAATTTAAAAAAAAAATTAAAGTGGGCGTTCAAGCCCAAAATGTCAGCGGCTGCTGCATTGCAGCCTTAAACCTGCACCAACTAATCTCTCCTTTTTTCCCCTAGACATCCTTTCTTTGCTGGCAAGCCATTTTACTCGCATCCTTAGGGAATCCACCTCGAGGAAGGATGTTACATCCCTTCAGTGTGGCGGTGCAGCCCCGGTTGTGCCGGCCAAACGCTGCCCAAGCGTGAACTGGGACATGCTCCTTGTCCTCTGCGCTTGCTCCAGCACCTCCAGTGAACCACGGTCAAAACATAAACTCAGAGGTGTTTCCAACCTTTGGGATGAGAGAGGAAAAAATATTTTTTCTTTTTTGGTTTGGGGGTGTTTTTTGTACTTCCCCCAACCTCTCTGGTCCTCTCCTGCATATTTTTTTCCTCGTTGCACGCCCCTTCAAAGTGTTTCCTTGTGTGTTTATCATTGCAGACTTGGTTGAACCACTGGACCATTTACCCTCAATGTGGCCACTGTATTTTGACAGATGTTCTGATTTTGAATATATATATTTTTTTGCATATCTCATTATTCATTGTTCAGCTACAAATGAATAGAAACTCAATTAAAAAGAGGGAAAAAAAATTTAAAACCGGGAGAACTGACTCCCCAACTAAACAGGTCCACCCGTGAATCCTTTTTTTAGCTCTTTCTGCGCTTTCATGTGCTAATCTATAACCTCCTTCTACTGTCTGACCTCACAGGGACCGCCTGGGTCACAGCCCTCGCCACACGCACAGCCTCCACCCCACAATCCTAACAGCATGATGGGACCCCACAGTCAGGTAAAGACACTAGCGATGGGTAGGGCTGTGAACCGGGACGTGCGCTCGATTTACTTCTTTTTTTCCCCTCTCTAAGCATGCTGGGCAGCGGTACCCGCTCCCCGGGGAGCATCCCCCCGGGCACCCCAGCTCCGAAGCAAAATGTTGG
>NW_016693630.1:0-1551 GCF_001604755.1 Lepidothrix coronata | reverse complement strand
CTTTTTCTTTTCTTTCCCTTTTCCTTTCCCTTTTTCTTTCCCTTTTCCTTTCTTTTCCTTTCCCTTTTTCTTTTCCTTTCTTTTTCTTTCCTTCTTCTTCCTTTCTTTTCCTTACATTTTTCTCTTTCCTTCCTTTCTTTTTCCTTTACATCTGTGCTCATACAGAGACTAATCTAAACCCCACTGCAACCAAAGGGAGCTTTTTAAATGACATTTTGGATCAGGCCCTGATATCTCTGCAGGGAGCAGGAATGGGAGCAGGCAGGATTTACATTTCATGGCTTTTAAAGAATCTGAAGTACAGTCAGCGGCGTTTGCCGAGGCTGAGTTTCACAAGTCTATGTGGATGTACCTCAGAATGTGTGTATGATTAACTTAAAGCCCCTTTCTGTAAGAAAGCAGGCAGATTCACTTTCCAGAGGCTGAACCCTGCTTCTCCAATTTTGAGACGAAAGTTCTTGCCAAGGCCTTGGCAGTGGACTGTCTCTGCTAAAGGGGATGGGGATGGGATCAGGGTATTTGTTGGTATCAGCTTCTGAAGCTGAGGTGTCTCCACTGCAGACAGCTCCTGCTCTCTCAAGCACATAAAGCTGTGACAGTACATCATCGGTGGTGATAAAAACGAGCCTGAAAGTGAACCAAACAAGACCTAGTATTTTTTTCTCCCCCCACCCCAATCCTCCACCCGACTTAACTGCTTCCAAATTCCCTGATGGAAGCATTTTAATATGTAGGAAGAGCTGCTGGAGCCTGCAGTGCGATTCAGTGTTCTGTGGTGTGGGATGAACAGATTTTCCTTTCCGTAGGGTTTCCTCCTGCAAAGTCATTGTAGAAGAGGGAATACTGTAAGATTAAATCTGTTTAAAATACTATATTCATGTCACACCAGATACAGTCTCCAGACTGTGCACAGTCTTTCAGCTTCCTTTATTGTGAAATCCTTTTAAAATAGCACAGTTTAGAGTAGAAAACTTATTGAAGTATAACTGTCTTACACCAACTCTGTCAGATAAAATGAAGGAAAGTGATCAGACTTCTTAAATGAATAAGTCTGCTTGGTGTCTCTGGCTGCCTTCACACTCTCTTACTGTCTTTGACTGCTTCCTTATTAATAAATTGATAGTTAAATAAAGCTGCTAAATGAATCAATGCACCTTGCCAGTGGAAGAGAGTTGGTGCTTCCTCTTCCAGCTCTGCTGTGCTGTGTCTGAATGGTTGTGGGTTTAGGGCCAGGATGGTCACAGCAAAGACTAAAAGCAGGTTGACCACATCGCTTTCTGGATGCTTCTCAGGTGTGAGGCTGGAGTACCTGTTCCTCTCGGCCCCGTGCATTAATAACAGGATGAATTAACCGATTGGCATGAAAGGAGAGGTCGTCCTGAGGAAAATGACACCAAAGGTCCACGGGAGTCATTTGCTTTTAGAGATCCCAGGCCAGGTGCCAAGTATTGCATTTACGGAAGCACGGTCCCCTTTCTCAAAAAAAAAAAAAAAAAAAAAGAGAGAGAAGAAAAAGAAGGAAAGAAAGAAAGAAAGAAAGAAAGAAAGAAA
>NW_016693629.1:0-1551 GCF_001604755.1 Lepidothrix coronata | reverse complement strand
CTCCAAAATGAATCCATCAGCACTGACAGCCCTGTCAACGCCAAGTCTGTATTCAGACTGACATCCTCACTGCCTAAAACAGGGCAGTCTACATCAGGACAAGCTGTTACTAAGTGAGGCCAACTTCTGCTTGTCCAGCCACCACCTTGCACCCTGTTGTTCTTCATGGCCTTTTACAGATCCTGTGCTGCAAACACATCATGATGATGCCAATAGTCTGTGCTGGCTGTCTTAGTGACCTGGAAGTGGGATGAAAGGAGACAACAGTCTCCCCATGGATGGAAGAAGAGGCACAACAGCTCACACTGTCTGCAGACATGCCCATGCTGCATTTTTGATATTGAGAACAAGTCAAAACAAGGGCATAGAATCATAGACCTTTCTTTCTTAAGGCACTTCTGTTTTCTTTCACTTGATTTTTTTTTTAATATATCAGACAAATAACTTCTGGGCTGTGCCTCTCTGGAAGAAACAGTGGTCAAATCCCCTCTGCCTGCCTGGAAGCTCTGTTTCCCCCTGCCACATTCGACCTCCTGCAGACTTTCTCACAAGCAATTAGGAAATACCTGGAGGCAGCACTGATGCATGGGATCTTCCCAAGGGTGAGAAAATCAGTCGTGAATCAGCTGTTCAGAAAACCTCCACCCTTTCCTCTAAGATAAGCTCCACAGCAGACACAGAACCAGAGACAATGAAGGAAAACAGCCTGGCTGAGGTGGGGTTTCCGCCTGCCCTCAGTTCAGACCTCTGGGAATGGCATTTCCAAAGGCTGTGGGTCCTTAGCTGGCTCTACTGCCCCACTTTGATATGCTCAGATACCCCCAGATACAGAGCCAATGTGTTATCCCAGAGTCCAGCCAGCCACCAGCACACTGAGCATCCAAACCCTCTCCCTGCTTCAATGCCACTGCACAGAACTCACTCAGAGGAAATTGTACAAGACTTCAGGTGCCCAGGGGGAGAGAAACCCTTTGCAGCAATGAGGCCTTGCCAGTGGAAATGGGTGGGTGCTGGGCACCCATCACCCACTTCTGGGGGGTGGGAAAAGGGAGCAAGCTGCAAGACAAGTTCCTGCCCACTTCTGAATTGCCAGTTCTATTTTTGGCTACTACAAGCTGGAGTGCCATAGGAAAAAAGGAAAGCCTTATTAAAGCTCAAGCAATGAGATTTTTCTGATTTTCTTAGCAGTTTGATGACAGTTTTTAGCTGATGAAGTTTCAATATTGCAGGGCAATTAAAAAGAGATATTTTGAGGACGGGGGAAGCAGTCAACAGCTTGAATAGCCTTTTCCTTCAGTCCTGCATAGATAAAATGCTTGTAACTTTCCACACACCAGGAACCAAACGGATTTCAGTTACTGGATACATCAACTTTGAAATCAGTGAAACCAAACCAGGAGGCAGACAGTCCTAGGGAAAAGGGGGCTTTTCTGCCAGCCTGGGACAAGCCTGAACCCAACCATGACATCTACCAAAAACCTCTTGCAATGTTGAACAAGGTCCTTCATCTCATTGTGCCACACTGCTGCTTGTAGCACAGGGACAGTGACT
>NW_016693628.1:0-1551 GCF_001604755.1 Lepidothrix coronata | reverse complement strand
AACTGCGGCTCTTCTCCCCATCAGGGATGTTATTTATGTGCACGAGATGGCGGCTGATTATGAGAAACATATTGATTGAGGTTTCGCAGCTACTGCACAGCCCGAACCTGTATCAATGTGTTTCTCATAATCAGCTGGCATCTCATTAACATAACGAGCTGTCTTCTCCCATTTGGGAGAGCGGCTCCGTGCCTGCTGACTGCACGTTATCCCCACGCGGGTCCCTCATTGGAACAGCCTCTCCGCAGGTCTGAATCCCCGGCAAGGAGGGGGTAGTAAGACATCACTTGTTACATAGTTGTTAGACCTCGGTAAATATGTTTCTAATCAGCAATTAGTACCTAATTAACGTGCTGAAAATATAATTTTCAATCTAAATGAAGCTTTTATGAGAAATCTGAAAGGAGAGGTGGCAAGATGCAACAAGTGATGCTCGGGAGACGGGCTGAAATCAAACTGATGTGTTTGGGAAAATCCTCACCCTATGCTCGGGACGAATTATTGATCTCCTATCAATGAGGTCCAGGAGGATGTGGCTGGCTGGGAATTGTTCCCACAACAGCAGATCAAACCTGGCCGAGCAGCCCCTGCACCCGCACTGAGTTTTAGGAATGAAGGTGGGGCAGCCCGGGGGGCTCAGCCTTGCGCGACCCCCAGGATGTCCCTGTCCATCCCACATTCCCATGTGCTCCATCTCCAGGGCAGGGGCCAACTGTCTGCCTCTGGCAGCACGGTTTGGTTGAGCTTCATTCCCATGTTTCCTTCCCGTGGTCAATGCCCCTCTGCTCTCCTTTCCCTCTTTCCCTGCTGGCAGACACAGCCCAGCCTGGCACCGCTGCCTTCCCAGAGGTGTCGGGATTCCAGCCCTAATCTCAGTGCCGTGTGTTTGTCCTTTCATTTCTCAAGTGGTTCGAGGGACTCTTGGCTCGCAGCCGGATCGTTAATGCAGAGCAAACACCAGGATGTTTAGGTCCTTTTCAGCTAATCACCATTGATCGGCCTGACCTTTCTGTCCCCTCCCTAATCCCAAATAGGGCTGGGCAGCGCATTAAAGCCACCTCCGAGGGAAGGTGTCAGAGGAGACAAACACTGACAGGCTGCCGGCTGTGCCTGGGGCTGTTCATCCCGACACCCTCATTCCATGGAGTCTGAGCTTGAGTTGTTCATCCCGACATCCTCATTCCATGGAGTCTGAGCTGGAGCTGTTCATCCCGGCACCCTCGTCCCAAGAAAGCTGAGCTGTGCCAGCTGGGAGCAGAGATGCTGCCACCTGGGATGCCAAACAGGATCCTTCTCTTCCTGTGGAGGTGGTGGGTGCCAAGCCAGGCAACCCTAGAGGAATTTCGGGATTGGAGAGTGTTAGATGGAGCTTGGCGAGTTTTATTTCCCCGATACCAGATTTACTCAGAATTACACCAGGAGAGAAACAAACCCATTCTGAGTGTGAGTTAAATTCCAACAGTTCTTACCCCTCTGAAAATGACAGAAATGTTCAAATAACCAAAATGTTTTGAAACCCGTAAGGGTTGGGGGTTTTTGTGTTTGTTTTTG
>NW_016693627.1:0-1552 GCF_001604755.1 Lepidothrix coronata | reverse complement strand
CTCCTTGGGGTTCACCTCCATCACCTCCTTGGGGGTTCACCTCCATCACCTCCTTGGGGTTTACCCCCTTCGCTTCCTTGGGGTTGTCTCTGGTTTAGGCAACTGGATGAAAATTTCCTTCTCCACTCCAAACACGTCCCCAGTGAGGCAGGACAGCTGGATGTACCCCAAAAAACATGGCCTTCACCACCTCCTCCTCCTCGGGGCCACCCCGAGAGGGACCAGGCAGAGGGGACCTCTCCTTGGCATCCTTGCAAGAGCATCTCCAAAAATGCCCTTTGCTAATGAGCAGGGTTTTATTTAACCCCCTTAGTCCCGCTGCCACCCCTTTCCCTGGGGCACCCAAGCACCTCTATCCCCCAGGATAGGGGCAGATATGGGGTTTTCAAGCAACAAGCAGCCAGGTTGCAATTTTAACCCTTTAATCCTAAAAAAAACCCCTTCCCCATGTACATATTCCCACCTTTGCATGCTGCAAAACCCTCCTGCAGCAACACACCAAAATAAAGTCATTTTTTATTCCCCCCCCTCGGCGAGGCTGAAGCGCCGGTCGGTCTTTCTCAGCCTGCCAAAGGCAAAAAGTGCTGCTGAATGCCCAAAATACCCCCAAAATGGGGTGTTACAGCCTGAGAAAAAGCTATTTTGGATGCTACAGGTGACAAGTCACACTCATACTCCAGCACCTTGACCTAGAGGAAGTTAAAATGCAGCCAAAAGGATGCTCAGGGCGGGTCAAGCACTTAGCAAGAGACTTAAATCAGCTGAATCATAGAGTTACAGCACCAGGAAAAACAAGCCTGGGATGCGAGATGCTTCATAAAAACCACCCTTGTGAGTAATTTCTGTGGCACGTGGAAGCAGCAGGTGGAATTCTTGCTTCTCGTGAGCCGGGTCGTGGGGGACCCGCAGCATCTGCAATGCTCGTTTGACCCAGTTCTATTTAATATCTCGTGTATTTCTTTTTGCAAGGCACTGAATGACACCGTCCTAAATGAGTTGTTTTTTTTGCATCAGTGTAAGCTAAGTGAAGAAATATAAATATATATATATATATACATATAAACACACAAATAGAGAGAAATCTTTCGGGATACCCTCTGGAGAAGCAGGGCTTTGAGGTTCCCCGTACTTTGTGATACGCGGATGTTTTGTAAACCCCTGGCGGCGCATGCTCGGGATCTGCAGTTCTGATACTTTTCTAAGTGTTCTGGTACAGATTAAAACAGATAAAGCCAAGATGCAGCATCAGCCTCCTTCCTGGAAACAGCTCTGGGCCCATCCCCCAGAGCCAAAAGCTGCATTTTGCATTTTCGGGCCTGTGGGAGCCCTTTGTTCCCTTTCGACACCAAATTTGGCCCCAACCCCACAATCTCAACCCAACAGTCTCAGTTAACCCTTTCCCCTCCCCCTGCTCCCACTAACGGTGTCGCTGAAGTCCAACAAAACATTTTCTAATTTCTGTCTAATTCTAATTTCTGTCTAATAAAAGAGTTTTTACATTTGCTGTTTTGGTGGCATGAAGCCCGACCCAAGCCCTGCTTAATCATGGAAT
>NW_016693626.1:0-1554 GCF_001604755.1 Lepidothrix coronata | reverse complement strand
TGGCTCTACCAAGGCTTTTACTTTCTCCTCCCAGCAGAGCAAAATGGGAATTTCTGAGCTTTAAAATAAAACCCCACCTTAGCTCTTCCTGTGTGGTTTAAATTTCCTTGTTTTGTTTTGCTTTTTTCAGTAGCTTAGGAGTGGATGTGGGCAGTTCTCTTGTGACTCTGACTCTCATTTGCAAACAGACAAAGCAGGAGGTCTCAGAGTTCCTTACACAGCAATTGCTGAGGGCTGCTCTTCAAGGGGATGTGTCTCGTTGGGCTTCTGTGTGGCAAAGAATTCAGTAATACAACATATTCTTTCACTTCAGGTAATAATCTCCTTGCTTCACAATTCTAAGGCATACACCCTGAATTTTTTAGATTTTTTTTTCAACTCCCTTGAAAAATTCCACAAGAGTCCCTGGTGGTTTTATAATTATTTTACAGCAGGAAGAAAATTTATGGCCCTTTAGATCTGCAGAGATAGGTATGGACTAAAACTACATTTCAAACAGAAGAAATTAAGCTTTTTATCCTCACTGGGGTTCTAAAGCCTGTGCAAATAAGACCCCCTTGCCCTGCATCCAGCGCTAGCAAAAGATGTTGAAGTGCCATTATATGAGGCAAAACATGCTGCTAAAAACCCAAGATAACAATAAACAAACGCAGGTTTCAAAGAAAGTCTTATTTCAAGGGAGTAAAGATGTTAATCACTATTTACCCTGAGCAGATGGAGCACATAAATTGCTGTTGGTGTTTCCCAGACACAAACAGAAGTTAAAAAAACCTAAAAACCCCAGGGTCACACACAGAAAGCAAATAATGACAAGAGTTAAAGGTTTTCCTTACGATTTCCTGAGGACTGTGTTGACACCTCTGACAGGGAATTGCCTCTCAGTGTCCTGCCATTGGAAAAGTTTGTGCTTTTTGGGACCAGCTCCTCCTTGAGCATTTTCCACTGGCTCGGAGACCAACCATTGAAACCTCCAGCCCTTCCTGGGGGTGTGCCCTGTGTCACTTTGGGAATGCCCAAGTGCACTTTTTGTGTAATGGAAAAAAAAAAAAAAGCCTTTGTAAGGATCTGTTAACAGATTAGTTTTTTTCCTGCTACCACTCGCTGTGTTATCTTGTCAGAACAGCTTTATCCTCTTTTTGATAAGCTTCCCATTGAGGACACACAAAGGATTCTGGAAATCTCTGTATATTGCTTACCTTGCTGCTTTCCCTGCCCCATTCTCTATCTCTTCCCAGAGGCTCCCTTTAAACCTTCTCCCTTATCCTTACTCACACTTTTTAATCCCAAACCTTGAAAGGCAAAATATTCCAGCTAAAGAATTGGTGGCTCTGTGCCCAGTTGTCACCTGGTTGTGTTCTCACAGCTCTGTCCTGCCACAAGGTCACTCTTCCCCCAACTCCTGCCATAGGGAGAGGGAAGGAGACAATGACTGGGAAGGATTCCTGCAAATCCTGCTTGATAAATGTAGCCAAGTGCTGAGGGGAGGAGTGAGACTTGGATTTTATTGCTGCTTCTTTGTAGAGACAACAGTAGGTTTGAGCTCTGACTTTTTTC
>NW_016693625.1:0-1554 GCF_001604755.1 Lepidothrix coronata | reverse complement strand
ATATCTATCCCCAGTGCAATAGCTATGTTTTCCAGAAAAAAAAAACCAAACAAACAAACCAACACTTTCATTCCCCTAGTGTTAAGTCAGAAGACAGCATCAACATCACAACTGTATACCTAGCTACTTGATCAAGAATCCACATCAAGTCATCATGTTCCTTGTTTCATCTCTTGGGATTCAAGGGCTTTGTCATGAACTAAGCTGTCTTGCAATTTGTAGCACTTGCTGTCTCTCTAGTACCCATGCTCTGTTTCTCTTTAGGGTCTTGTCACCTCTGCATGCAATTTGAGAAATTTCTTCATGGCTATCCTAAGAAGACTAGAGACCCTTTCTTTCTGTTATCTTTATTCCTGGAAAGCAGTGTCTTGGTGAACATTCAGCATTTTTTGACTCCTTTCATAAAGGTGTTTTATTTCTCACTTCACTGTATTGTTCTGTTCTTGATCTGAAGAATTTATGTATGTATAACAAGGTTATATATAATAGTTTAATTTTTACATTGCAGTTAGACAGAGTATAACTCATTGATTTTTTAAAAAAATACTTTTTGTTTATGTGTATTTTCCGTAGATATTTCATTAGTGAGTTCATCAGTATTAAAGAGAAGCACCGTAATAATTTTTTAGAGATTTCATCTCAGATATTTTATTTTCTTTTGAGCAATAGTTAAACATAAGCAGTTGCAGCTCGTGACTAGCATACCTTTAAGGTTATCAATGTGAAGCATATGCATGGGAAAATACTTTTTCAGGGAGAAGCAAATAGGTTTTAGTTTTGGAAGTGAAAACTGACTTAAGAGTACAGACCCTTGGAGTTAGTATTGTGAGGGGTGTCTTTAATCTTACTAATTGGGTTATTTTTGTAACCGAATAGTAGAGTGCTCCTTTATTGGAAAAAAAATAAAGTAGAGAGAAATGATCTGGGCCTACTAGTCAGACTTTTAAACCCTTGTCTTCATTTAGTGATTATCTGCAAGGTATGGAGATAAATGCAAAAGGCAACAAAAATGAAGTACAGAATCATGAAGGGGAAAAATATTTTTTACAAGAGACACAGTGAATCTCACTTGTCTAAACTTCAGTAGAATTACTTTTGTGTGTCAAAAGCAGAAAGATGGCAGCTCAAGAAGGATGAAATGTGTAGGGTACTGGATATTGGGATATAGTAGCCAACATTTCCATTTTAATTTCAGTTTAAGTTTTGGTAAGACTCTCAGATTACTTTCAGGGCTACACTTCAGTTTTGTAATACAAAGACAACTGTGCTGGTAATAGAAAATTGGGGAGCATCATCTCTTCTGTTTCCTTCACGGGTCATCATAGTTGCATTGACAGTGTTCTTTACATTCAGCAGCAGTTGAATGTAAAGAAGTTGGCATAAGAAGACTCTTTCAATAGGTATGATAAGTATTTTCCTATCCTTACTGCTGCAGTGTCTTGCTTTGTCTAGTTCCCATGGCTCATCATTGCAGGTTTTAGTAACTTGGACATCAACAAGCAGGAGTTAGATTATTATTGTGCATTACATTGCTGAAGTACAGTTGTGTATATT
>NW_016693624.1:0-1554 GCF_001604755.1 Lepidothrix coronata | reverse complement strand
AATCCCCTTTTTTAATTCAGGTTTTTTATTTAAAATTCGACTTTTTAACCCGATTTTTTGCCCCTTTTTTATTCCGCTTTAATTCTCTTTTAATTCGATTTTTAATCGTTTTTATTTGCTTTTAATTCGATTTTTAATTGGCTTTTAATCGACTTAATTAGTTTTTTTATGAGGTTATTAAATGAGATTAATAACTCTTTTAAAAATTAGATTGATATTAATCAGGTTTTATCAGTTTTTTAATGAGTTTGATTGGGTTTTAATTGGTTTTATTTGATTATTAATCGGTTTATTGGATTATTAATCGACTTTATTAATGGGTTTATTGGGTTGTTAATGAGTTAATTGGGTTATTAATCGAATTTATTAATCGGTTTATCGAGTTATTAATCGATTTATTGGGTGATTAATCAGCTTTATTAATTGATTTAGTGGGTTATTAATCGGTTTATTGGGTTCATACTGGGTTGAACTGGTTTATACTGGTTTATACTGGGCTGTACTGGACTGTACTGGTCAGTACTGGGCTGTACTGGTTTATACTGGTCAGCACTGGGCTGTACTGGGCTGTACTGGACTGTACTGGTCAGTACTGGGCTGTACTGGTTTATACTGGTCAGTACTGGGCTGTACTGGGCTGTACTGGGCTGTACTGGTCAGTACTGGGCTGTACTGGTTTATACTGGTCTGTATTGGGCTGTACTGGGCTGTACTGGTCAGTACTGGTTTATACTGGTTTATACTGGTCTGTACTGGACTGTACCGGGCTGTACTGGTCAGTACTGGGCTGTACTGGTTTATACTGGTCTGTACTGGTCGGTACTGGTTTATACTGGTCAGTACTGGTCAGTACTGGTTTATACTGGTCAGTACTGGTCTGTACTGGTCCGTACTGGTCAGTACTGGTCAGTACTGGTCCGTACTGGTCAGTACTGGTCTGTACTGGTCTGTACTGGTCAGTACTGGTCAGTACTGGTCTGTACTGGTTTATACTGGTCTGTACTGGGCTGTACTGGGCTGTACTGGTCAGTACTGGGCTGTACTGGTTTATACTGGTCAGTACTGGGCTGTACTGGACTGTACTGGTCAGTACTGCACTGTACTGGTTTATACTGGTCTGTACTGGACTGTACTGGGCTGTACCGGGCTGTACTGGTCAGTACTGGGCTGTACTGGTTTATACTGGTCTGTACTGGTCGGTACTGGTTTATACTGGTCAGTACTGGTCTGTACTGGTTTATACTGGTCAGTACTGGTCTGTACTGGTCCGTACTGGTCAGTACTGGTCAGTACTGGTCAGTACTGGTCAGTACTGGGCTGTACTGGTTTATACTGGTCAGTACTGGTCTGTACTGGTCTGTACTGGTTTATACTGGTCAGTACTGGTCTGTACTGGGCTGTACTGGGCTGTACTGGGCTGTACTGGGCTGTACTGGTCAGTACTGGTCTGTACTGGTCAGTACTGGTCAGTACTGGTCAGTACTGGTCTGTACTGGTCAGTACTGGTCGGTACTGGTCTGTACTGGTCTGTACTGGTCTGTACTGGTCAGTACT
>NW_016693623.1:0-1555 GCF_001604755.1 Lepidothrix coronata | reverse complement strand
GAGCCCCTGGACAACCTTGACAACCACAAGGCTGGTGGTGTTTGCTGGCTCTGAGCCACCTCTGCTGCTCCTCCTGCCCTTTCCCAAAGGACTTTTCCTCCTCAAACACCATGTTCTTCTACCAATCCCAGAGCAGCCCAGCAGGGACTTCATTACCAAAGAGCTGCTGCAGGAGAGAACAGATCTCTTGGTTCAGAGCACATGAAGGAGAGGTTGCCCAGGACAGCAGCCTGAGGAAGGCTGGAATTGAGAGGAGAAGGAATCCAATCCTTGACACCAGAGCAGGAGGAGGCTGCCCCTCCCTCCCTGGGGTTCACTAATAAATGTGCTCCTTAATTACCATTTACTGTCCTGGAGAAAGTCTCCCATTCTCCTGCTGGGTAATTAAGCAATGTAGGACACTAAACACCCACAATTACTCCTCAGGCCATGAGCAAAATTCACCTTTCGTGGAATTAAAGGGTCAAATACAGTGATAAAAAGGAATTTCCCCTTTTTCTCTTCCTCCCTGGCAGCCTACACAGAGCAGTTTTCCATGGAGGAAACAAACTGCTCCCTTGGATGGATCAAGCAGGTAAAGAAACCAAACAAAATGGTTTTGATCACAGTATTGATCAATTAATGGAGATCCAGTTGCAACTTGCCTTGGCATCTCCACTAGATAAACACTAAATAATGCAAGGGATGCTCCAGGCAAGAAGACTCAAAATGCTGCATTTCTCCAAAATATTGAATTCAACGTTGTTATTTAATTCCCAGCTGAGCTGATTTTGGGGAGCTTTAACTGGCATCCAAACAATGCACTTTTCTGTCAGCTGTAAGAAACTATTCCACCATGATGGGCAATGCAAGTGATTTTTCAAACAGAGCATGAAATAAAATAATAATCTCTGTGTCTTCTCGAGCATGGAGGGCTTAGGAAAGTCCTGGCAGCTGGATTTTGGTGGCTGTCCTTTGCATTCCCCTCAAGTGCCTCCTGATCTCCACTCTCACATGGGCAAAACACACCCTGACACCACCTGAGCCTTCACTGATGGCCCTGCATCAAACAGCCAAGGCAAGTTTTAGGATCAGTTCTGCACTTCCCTTTCCACAACGAACACGAGAAGGTGCCCAGAGTGAAGGATCAGCAGATTGACACCTCCAGAAGCCACCAGCCTGCTCCCGACAGGAATACCTGCCACAAACCACTTCAACCAGGAAAACCCAAAGTATTTTGTGTTTGGACACTCAGAAGTCTCAATTCCATGCTACAGGAGGAGAGCACTGCTTGGACAGGAGGGGGTGTGTTATCCTCCAAGGACCAGCTCCAGGAGAGCTCCGGAACAGCTGCTGGTGCAGTTTTATTCACATGGCTTTTGGATGGTAAGTCAAGGCAGCCTGAAAAGCAGTCAGTTTGCCAACCCAAAGAATCCCAGAATCACACAATGCTTTGGGTTGGAAGGGACCTTAAAGCTCATTCAGTTCCAACCCCAACACCTCCCACTAGCCCAGGTTGCTCCAGCCTGGCCTTGGACACTTCCAGGGATCCAGGGGCAGCCACAGCTTCTCTGGG
>NW_016693622.1:0-1555 GCF_001604755.1 Lepidothrix coronata | reverse complement strand
AATGTTTCCCTCAGTGACTGTTGCAATACCAGACCTTGCAGGAGCCTGTCCTGTGGGCTGGCAGGGGATTAGCACATGGTGGAAAAGCCTTTACTGTGGTTAAATTGAAGACAGAAAATATGTCAGCTCTGCCAGTTAGGATGATGGGGAGCCTCCAAGGCAGGCAGATCCCCAGGCTGGTAGCATTTCCCTCTTAAATGTTTTACTCAGCTACTTGCAGCTATTTTGATCCCCCCTACTGATCCTATCTCCCAGTAATGAACACCAGGCCAGGCAGCACTTTCACACAGAGCTGCCGTAATTAAGGCAATCACTTCATGTCAGTGCTAGGCAGTTACTTTTAAATAGTCAGTCACCAGGGATTCGTGGCAGCAGGCTCCAGAATGGTCAGAAATAAACAAATAAACACTTTAAGGATATCAATTTTTATTTGACATTGTGAGATCAATAAGAAAAAATAATTTGTACAGCTTTGTGATACAACCATTGCTGCTGCAGAGTGAGGCTACTCATCATGAGCAGGGCCCTGATGCAGCGCACAGGGTGTTCCCAGCAGGACCTGCTCCAAGCAGCAGGTGATGTTCTCCACCCCCTTGTCCCCCAGCAGCACCTCCTGCCTCAGGCAGGTCCTCGTAGCCTTACAGCAGCAGAAATGGGGCTTCTTGGATGTTCTGGGTGAACAGCTCTGCTCTAAGACCCTCTGCGAACCCTCACTGCCAGCCACGGCTGCAGGACCCGTCTGGCACAGTGGTTACTGACCTCCTGCTGTGCTTCTCCCTCCCTCTGCTAATTCTGTCTCTCTTCTGCCTCACAAGGTCACCTAGCCAATGTTCAGCTCTTCCCTCTGTGCAGCAGCTGCTGCACAGCAGCCCTGTTCCCCAAGGAAAGAGCTCTGTCCACAATGGAGAGATGACCTGACACCTATTATTTCTGAGGCCTTTGGTGACGGCAGCTGGCAGGAGCTGATTTGTGACACCAGCCGGGGGGAATCAGGACACTTTAGGAAGTAATCCTGCAGCTCAGACACTTTCAGCTGGCAGAGTAACCCTTTCCAACCACACCCAGATGCTTAGGAGTGATTGTAGAGCAGCAGCTATGGGTATTGCTCGAGCACTGGGGCACCCACTCCATAGGACGGGCAGAGCTAGAAAAAGAGGCTTCGGTTTACACAGTACTTTTGCCAAGCTTTTTGCCTTTGACAGTTCTTAGCAGTTTAAAAAAAAAACAAAACCCAAACAAAAAAAAGAACCAACAAAAAACACCCAACAAATAACCTAACAGATGCCAAGATAAAAGGCTGAGTTTCCACTGTGGCAGTGAGACATCCTCAGACCAGGCAAAATTCTCGTTGGCCCCACCAGTATCTCAACCCACCCTCCCTTTGCTACATCAGGGAGGAGAAATGCCAGACCAAGATAGATTTTAGCATTGATTCAGCCCCTGAGGGGAGATGAGAATTTAGGACTGTATAATCTGTTCTAATACATGAAATCAAGACAGTAATCTTAAATCAAGGGCTCAGCTGGAGAAATCAAAGTGAAAGGCTGTGTTGGCA
>NW_016693621.1:0-1555 GCF_001604755.1 Lepidothrix coronata | reverse complement strand
AGTGACATAAGAAGCTGTTCTATTATTATTTTGGCATCTGTCTTAGAATAAGGCCTAGGGAACCAACCATGCCTGAAGCTGCAGTCTATTAATGCTACAGGAAGGAATTTATCAAAGAAGATATCCCAAGACATTCAACTCCTTGAAAGGGAATCTGATTACAGAAGAGATTTTTGATCCAGGAGGATGCACAAAACTTACCTACCACCAGAACAAAGAGCAAAACAAAGTAAATAAACACAGGACCCTTCCTGAAGGAAATTAAATAAATAGTAATTTAAACAAAAATTATACATTGTTCCACAAGACATGGCTAGATTAAAGGCATTGAAGCTATTTATGGTGGTGCTATTGGTTGAAAATTCAGAGGAACAGAGACCACATACTGAACAATGGTGTTACAAATTACAGGGGACATACAGGGGCAAAGAAACTTGTTAAAGTCAAAACTAAGAAAATATAGATTTGGCATTTATATTGCAGTGTTGTGACTATGTCTAAGTTAGTCTCTTCTATGTGTTCTTGTAGATCTCCACAGTCAGTGAAGACATTTTTAAATACCTATTTTAGCAAGATATGGTTAATTTTATCATGGAATTTCCCATTTCTCTGACAACTATAAGGAGGTGATAACCCAGATGGTGAGTAAAGGGATCCTTGATGTCAAGATCTTATAATACTTTGGACAATATAATATATGATAGTATATATATATTTATGTATAATTATAATAACAATATATGTAATTAATAATAACTTGGAATCATCACTTGGTCAGAGAAAAAAAAATTCCACTGAGCAGGGACATATGAAACAAATAGAGAGGAAAAGGAAATTATCAATAATTCTTTGAGCTGTGGTTTCCTCTGGGGAAAGCTACTAAGAAATATTGGGAGAAAGTAGAAGGCAGATCACAATACTGCTCCTAGAACTACAGAAGTTACCTGTGATACTTCAGCATCATCAAGATCTTTGGTTATATAGTACAGGATTTTAGGGAAGGCATGTTCTGTATAACTAAGTGCGAAAGAAATAAAATATTCAGAACTGTGTACATAAACAGAACATGGTTATACTGTTGAATAGGCAGTTGTGTTTCAGACCATCATTGTTTCTTACTGCACAATAAAAAGATTTATTTCTGAGCAGGTTTTAAGTATTAGAAAAAAGCTAACCTTAGTATGCTGTACAATGACATTAGTACAACATAGATCTTCAAACACTTATGTTCACCATGAAATACCTTTCCATGATGTGTCTGTGCCTTGAGTTGATTTAAGTGAGAGAACAGATTTGTGGAAGAGTGGAATAGCTGAGAGGGAACAATATATTAAAGTTGTGATTGACATGTGGCAGGATGCCTATTAATTTGCTATGTATGCACATGGTGGGCAAACACACTATGATTGCTTTGAGATAAATGAGAAAATGATGCCAATGTGTATCAGTACCTATTTGCAATACTTACATTCTTCACAGTTCTCCAAGACTGACAGGCTGAAATTCATTCATAAGTGTGTACATTGACAGGGATAGAATAACAACATAACAGAGA
>NW_016693620.1:0-1556 GCF_001604755.1 Lepidothrix coronata | reverse complement strand
GGAGCTTGAATCTCCTGGAGATACCAGACCGTCACGAAGACCCCCTGTGTCTTCGTGATATGACCGTGGTGAAACGACCTTGTCTGGGGTAACGAAGCCCACGGAAGACCCCTCGGTTGGAAGCGATGGGGCCGAGGGAGCTTGGATACCTCCCTCGTGAGTGCTGGCAGAAATCCAGCTATCAGCTGCTGCATGCATGTAGAGAGACAGACTGCTGCCTTAGAAGATGCTGCTTTGAGACTGGAAGGGATCTGTCCTTCTTTCCCTCCTGGACTTTTATTTGGAGGGGAGAAGAGATCTGATCATTGTAAATACTATATGTCATGGTAGAGATATTGTGATCATGTGTATAATGTATTATAGTATTTATTTGTATAGTCATTGTAATATATTCCCTTTCCCCCATTCGGAGTCTAGTGTGTTTTGTCTGGAAAAACCCATCTCATGTTAGGTTGAGATGTGGGAGGGGGCTTAGACTAGGGAATTAGATTTTGGGGCTATGTCAAACCATGACAGCCACTCTACTCTTAAAGCATGCAGTGTCTAGGCAAATCCCTGTTTCTGGGATAGGAGCAAAAAGAAAAAGTAGACAGAAAGACAACAGATAGGTAAGGAGCAGGTGAAGTGTGAATTGGAAAACCTCTAACAGCAAGGATGGATTCATTTCAAGAATGCCATAGTCTTATCCTTCTTACATGAGGAAACGTAATGACCAGAACATTCTAAAACCCAGAAGATTTTACCTGTGATTCCAGAACAGACTGGTGAAACAAAGATGAAACATCAATACTTCCTATTACCTCTTTATTGCCTACTGTCATGGTGCTAGAGAAATTATACCATAGTGAATGAGGTATAACTACATTTCTTATCCCTTCTTTTGATACGTATTCTGACAGTCCTACTGGACTTCACTATATAGTGTGCCCTGATGGCATCACAAAGTGTGTAAATCACATATATTTGTCCTCTCACCAATTGGAAGTTGGGGATGTATGATTATTTTGTTGTTTTACAGTAAGTTACCATCAATAACAGATTTTTAACTTGAATCTGTGAGCTTCATAATCTAGTTTGGTAAAGATGGTATGCAAGGAGTTCCTGGAAGTGTCTTTACAGCCCCCAAGCTTATGCAAAAGTTAATTATTATGTCAAAACAGACAAAACTTGGCAGTAACTATTTAACAAATCTTCTATACAGAATGGTGTCTGACCTAAAACCTCCTGAAGTTAATAGATGTCAGTGAACTGTGGCAAAGGCTCTTCATGGTGAGGCTGACTTAACAGTGTTCTGGTCTGTGCTCTGAAGAGCCTTTAGGAAACAGATCATCCACAGTAGACACAAATGGGTAAAGAAATAGGTATTACTTTACACCATACTGAACGTGATCCTGGAGACAAAGCTGTATTCACAGTAATGAATAATGTCAGGAGTTTAAGAGCAAGGCATTTAGTTTTTAGTTGATTCAATTTTAATCTGTATAATGGAGATATTAACAGTACCCCACACAATATTGTACCCCTTAAAATACTATAGTATAGTATGGCCAGTCTTC
>NW_016693619.1:0-1557 GCF_001604755.1 Lepidothrix coronata | reverse complement strand
TTATGCCTAGTGCTGTACAAAGAATGCTGTTATTTCAATAGTTTCTAACTAAGGAAGACTGAAAAGTGGTGATAACAACTGTCTTGCCAACAATCTTAAGATCATCTGATTGAATGGAAGCAGTGAATTATACGAGATCCTATTATACATTGAAACTTGTTTAAATATGGTTTTGATGAATGAATTTTATACCACGATACAAATTAATGCTAACTCTTGATGCTCTTGCTTTTTTTTTGTCCTTTGAAAATTTCCGTCTGTCTTTTAATGTTGCTGTCTTTGAGACTGTGTATTCTGGGCAACTGATGGATATTTTTAAAATTTTATATAACCTAGGAACTTATGTTATCAGATGCAATCCTCTATTTTCAGTTATTTTTGCTTTTCCCTGTCATGTTAAAGAAAATAAATCACATTAATTATTTAATGTAAACAACTAATTTTCTAAAAGATCATTCTCAATGGGGATAATTTGCTTATTTTCAGTATAGGGGAAAGGAATGTATTTTCCTTAGCAAATATTTTAGCATGACATTGGTTCTGAGGAGGCTTGGTTCTTCCTCCTATTCTCTATATACTTTGAGTTATCTTCTAAATTGTGATTGGATAGAGGCAAATAAATAAAAAAAAGAAAAGGAGGAACAGTGCCGGTCTATCTTATATCAGAGCTATTCCTAATTGCTGTTGTAACTCCCAAAGAGCACCAAAACCCTGCTTGTTGTCAGGGCTCTGTCTTGTTCCTTCTGTTTTGTTTGCCTGGCTCAAAGGCTGTGAGGTTACAGGCCTAGCAAAGTTTTAAATGCATCTCAACTGTTTCCTGAATCGTGTACCGTTGGAATTACATTCTCGGCAAATGTTTCTCTGGGGATGCTTCATGATAGTTCATGGGGGTTAAATAACAAAAGCAGTGCCTAAAGTCTTGTGTTGCACTGGCATGAGGAGTTGTGACAGATTCTCAACAAAATGGGTAGTAATGTCTCCTTCATGTGGGAAAAATAAAGTAAATTATGTTTCACAGATAGAAGATTCCTATTTATGCTTTCAGTAATTTCAATGGAAAATGTTTTTAACAGTCTGCTCGAGCTGTTAAAGTCTTGAAGGAATGTATACGTTTGAAACCAGATGATGCAACTATTCCACTCCTTGCTGCAAAGCTCTGTATGGGATCTCTCCACTGGGTAAGCTTTGCCACTCTGTCTTTTCATCAAGAGCTGTACTAAAATCTTGGTTTAGGGACGTTGCAAATACTTTCTCACAGTGACTGCATACACTTGGGCATCTCTAAAAGTATAGCACTTATATGTAAATGCACGTGTACATCCCTGTTTGAATGGCTAATTTGAAATATTTGACAGCAATGGTTATGTTTATCAAGGTAGCATATTTTGATACTGATCTATGACCTAGCTTAAAATGTATAAAAATTGAAGTGTTCTTGGAAGACAGGTTATAATGCAACTTAGACTTCTCTTTCCTCTGTGCAAAAGGAAGATAACTTTTTGGAAGATAATGAGACAGATCTCATAATCAGGAGACTCTTCTGTTGGTACCATGTTT
>NW_016693618.1:0-1557 GCF_001604755.1 Lepidothrix coronata | reverse complement strand
CAGGGTTGAAAAAAGGGAACAGCAGATCTTTCCACCAGGAAAAAAAGTCTGGATCCTTTGGCTTCAGGTGTAGTTATTGGGGCAGCCTGGGACCTTCTTAGGAAGCAAGACCTATCTGTGGTGGCATCATTTCAACGGTAGGAATTTTCATTTAGAGTAAATTTTCCAGGAGGTGAGACAAGGCATTGCAGCGCAGGGCAGGAAAAAGGGAACAGCAGGTCTTTTCCACCAAGAAAAAAAAGTCTGGATGTATTGGTTTCGAGGTGTAGTTCTTGGTGCAGCCTGAGCACTTCTTGGCAGCAAGACCTTTCTGTGGTGGCATCATTTCAACGGTAGGAATCTTCATTTAGAGGAAATTTTTCCGGAAGTGGGACCGGCCATTGCAGCGCAGGCCTGAAAAAAGGGAACAGCAGCTCTTTCCACCAGCAAAAAAAGTCTGGTAGCTTAGGCTTTGAGCTGCAGTTGTTGGGGCAGCCTGTGCACTTCTTGAGCAGGAATGGCTTTCTGTGGTGGCACCTTTTGTCTGGCAGGAATCTACATTTAGAGTAAATTTTCCAGGAGGAGGGACCGGCCATTGAAGCGCAGGGCTGAAAAAAAGGAACAGCAGCTCTTTCCACCAGGAAAAAAAGTCTGGAAGCTTTAGCTTGGAGGTGCAGTTTTGAGCAGCCTGGGCACTTCTTGAGCAGGAAGATTTTTCTCTGGTAGCACTTTTAGTCTGGAATGAATCTTCATTTAGAGTAAATTTTCCAGGAGGTGGGACAGGATGTTGCAGAGCAGGCCTGAAAAAAGGGAACAGCAGCTCTTTCCACCCGGAAAAAAAGTCCTGATCCTTTGGCTTCAGGTGTAGGTGGGGCAGCCTGGGCACTTCTTGGTCAGCAAGAGTTTTCTGTGGTGGCACCTTTTGTCTGGCAGGAATCTTCATTTGGATTCAGTTTTCCAGGAGGTGGGACCGGCCATTGCAGCGCAGGGATGAAGAAACAGAATAGCAGCACTTTTTAGCAGGAAAAAAAGTCTGGATCCTTTGGCTTCCGGTGTAGTTGTTGGAGCAGCCTGGGGACTTCTTGGGCAGGATAGGCTTTCTGTGGTGGCATGTGTCTGGCAGGAATCTTCATTTAGAGTAAATTTTCCAGGAGGTGGGACCGGCCATTGCAGGGCAGGTCTGAAAAAAAGGGAACAACAGCTCTTTCCACCAGGAAAAAAAATCTGGATGCTTTGGCTTTGAGGTGCAGTTTTTGGGGCAGCCTGGGCACTTCATGGGCAGCAAGACCTTTCTGTGGCGGCACCTTTTGTCTGGCAGGAAACTTCATTTGGATTCAATTTACCAGGAGGAGGGACCGGCCATTGCAGTGCAGGGCAGAAAAAAAGGGAACAGCAGCTCTTTCCACCATGAAAAAAAGTCTGGATCCTTTGGCTTTGAGGTGCAGTTGTTGGGGCAGCCTGGGCACTTTTTCGGTAGCAAAGACCTTTCTGTGCTGGCACCTTTTGTCTGGCAGGAATCTTCATTTAGAGTAAATTTTCCAGGAGGTGGGACAAGGCATTGCAGCGCAGGGCTGAAAA
>NW_016693617.1:0-1557 GCF_001604755.1 Lepidothrix coronata | reverse complement strand
GGGACAGTGTGTGGGGTTGGTGGGGACAACTGGGGGTGACAACAGTGCCCGGGGACAGCCGGGCAGTGCCGGGGACAGCCGTGGTGGGGTGTCAGCGCCCAGGCGGGCGGGGGACCGGGACCCCGCGGGGGTGGCAGTGCCCGGGGGTTCCGGGGGCGGCCCTGGCCGGTCCCCCAGCGCCGCCCCGCCGCTTCCGCCCGGGCCCGGCCGGTCAGGGGCGGGTCCCTGCGGGTTCCCGGTATGGGCGGGTCCCGCCCCGTTCCCGGTATCGCCGGCGCCGCCGCCAGCTCCATGTCGCGCAGGGCCATGGGGCAGCCCCGGCGCATCACCGACTCCTTCCCGCGGCGGCGGCGGCGGGGCCCGGGGCGGCCCCCGGGCAGGCTCAAGGACAAGGACAAGGACAAGGAGAAGGCGCAAGGGAAGGAGAAGGTGCGGGACCGCCCCCGCGCCGCCCCGCAGCCCCCGCCGGACCCGGCGCTCCTGGAGATGCTGCGGCGCTTCGACCTGTGCTGGGAGTACGGACCCTGCACCGGTGAGCACCCCCGGTGTCCCCCCCGGTGTCCCCCCCGGTGTCCCCCGGGCCGCCCCGGCCCCGCTGACCGCGCTGTCCCGCAGGGATCACCCGCCTGCAGCGCTGGGAGCGGGCGCAGGCGCTGGGGCTGAGCCCCCCCGGCCCCATCCGGGACGCGCTCCTGGAGCACCGCGACAACCCCGATGTCACCTACAGGTGGGTGCGGGACGGGCGGGGGGCGCGGGGCACCCCCTCCGCCGGTGCCCCCCGCCCCGCCCGGCGGCCGCTGACCCCCGTTTTGCCCCCACAGCCTCTGGCACGAGTACGAGCTCTGAGTCGCTGCGCCGAGGGAGGAGAGAGGGGGGGCCGTGCCCGCCGCCCCCCGGCCCCCATCGCGGGGGTGCTGTGTGCTGTCGGGCTGGGGTGAAGCCCCTTGGGGCGCTGGGGGAGGGCGGGGGGTTGTACCCCTTCCAAAATAGCCAGGCAGGGGGTCGAGTTGCCGGGACCCCCTTCCGTTTCCATCCTCATTTCGGGGGCCCCCCAGGAGCCCCCCACACCCCACAGAGGGTCCTGATCCACAGTGAGGGGCTCAGCTGTCCCCCATCCTAGGTAACCACATCAGGAATCCCACAGGAAGTTGACGTTGCCTAGGTAGCCAGAGCAAAAACATGGAATTTGGCGGTGGGTGGAACCAGACTGGGACCCCGGGGGAAAAAAAAAAAAAATCAGCTATCAGGTTGGAGAAAGGGAGGTGGAAGCGTAGCAAAAAAAGTCTGAAAATGGGAAAAAAAATTAAAAATTAACTAAGAATGAACTCAGGGAGGGTATTATGAAACTAGGGATGCAGGTGACTATGGATTGTGCTGCTGTTGTCACGCTGTCTGGCAGTAGGGAGGGAAGAGTGGACAATGTCCTGCGAGATTCATACAATTAAGAGCCTTAAATAGCAGCTTTGATGTGTGCAGTCGTAAAGTAATAACGGGGATGTGTTTGTTAATTATTTAGCTTATTGGCGACTTTATTCATCAGCTCTTTCTGTTGCTTAA
>NW_016693616.1:0-1557 GCF_001604755.1 Lepidothrix coronata | reverse complement strand
ACATGGGGAGAGCCACGTTTTAGCCACTCATACATCCCACAGATCCAGGCAGTTACAGCTCCTTTGGGAACCACGGTTCCCTGGGACTGCAGCTCTGTTTATGTACCAGAGTAAACAATCTCACCACTGGAGTCCTCTGCTCTTGCCCCTGACAGTTGATTTCAGAGACATATTTTGTTTCCCAGGCTGACAGTCCCAGGTAAACCAGGAGCCGAGACAATCAAGCCAAGATCAAATGGATCAATTCAAAGGGGATGCTAAACCAATTAATAACTGAGAGGGATCTGCTTACACTGCCAGCATTTACAGTCACAGTTCTGCAGCTCTTTATTGTTACAGTTCTACAGTGGAAATACTTTTTTAAAGTAATTCAAGGCTAGAAAACACCAAACTAATGGTGGACCGTGGATGAGGACTCCAAAGAATCAGAGAGAAAAGCCTACCAGAGCTGGTCTGTGGCACTGAAAGAAGTCGCGGAAGAAGAGGAATGGATTTGAAATAATGGACTTGTTTAACTGAGATTGTTGAATGGAGAGAAATTACAAGTTTATGGCTGTTTTAATGTTTTTTAATAATGGCTTGTCCCTATCCCTATGTTCCACTCCCTTCTCATGCATGTTCTGTTGTTATTCCTTCCCTTTTTACTCTGTACCAATTGTTGTTCCTCCTTCCCAAAACTCCTCCCCTTATTCACCATACTCTGGAAAGTTCTCCCAGCTCCCCTATAAAAGGGGGAGCCATTTTAATAAAGTGGTTCACTCCTTTCCACCCTACAACCTGTGTTGGACCCTGAGTGAACTTCCTCATGTCCCCAGCCAGGCTGTTAGTGGACTTCCAAAGACATTTCTTTCTCTGTCTGGATTCCCTAAAATGAGGTAGTTGCTGGAGTTCCTCCCCCTGTTTTGCATACATCTATTCCAGGACAGCAGCCACACCTTCTGACTCTTGCATGATCAGGAATTTCCACCCATGGGACTCTGGTGCCTGTATCAGCTCTTTCCTGTCTGTGGGCTCCTCAAGATTAGAATTCAGGATTAAAGTCAGGAGACTTACAAAAAAACAAACAAAAAAACCCACCACAGATCAGAAGCTTTTATAGACTGAAATTTCCCTGCTTCTTTCCTCAGCAGGAAAATAATTATGGCAACAAGAAAAAAAAAAAACACAACAACAACAAAAAAAAAGAGGTGAAAAAGTGCTTCTGTTGCAAATATTATTATTCTTGACTCTCTTTTTGACTCTTCTTATTTTGCAGAGTTTAAAACGGCAATGTTTCCTTTTCCTTTGTTTTTTTTTTCCCTTCAGAGACTAGCATCAGTCATTAGTTTCTTCTCTGATTTCTGAAAAAACCCCAAACAGATTCATAAGAAAATGCGATTTCACACAACACAAAATACTTTGGATTTTTCAAATGTCTCATATTTCAAAATTAGACACACATATACCCCCATACATGTCCAAAAATATTTAAGACATATGACACCTTTCAACCATTCGAAAGTAGGGTAATCTTGTTTCAAAAAAAAAAAAAAAAAAAGCCTGGAAATGGAAATCCAG
>NW_016693615.1:0-1558 GCF_001604755.1 Lepidothrix coronata | reverse complement strand
GGGTCTGGCTGGATTTGGGGGTTCATGGGGTTTGGAGTCTTCTGATTTCGGGATCCCACTGGGTTTGGGGGTCTGGCTGGATTTGGGGGTTCCTTGGGTTTGAAGTTCAGCAATTTTGGGGTCCCACTGGATTTGGGGGTTCCTTGGGTTTGGAGTCTGCTGGTTTTGGGATCCCGCCGGGTTTGGGGGTCTGGCTGGATTTGGAGGTTCATTGGGTTTGGGGTTCAGCAATTTTGGGGTCCCGCTGGGCTTGGGGGTTCATTGGGTTTGGAGTCCTCTGATTTCGGGATCCCACCGGGTTTGGGGGTCTGGCTGGATCTGGGGGTTCCTTGGGCTTGGGGTTCAGCAATTTTGGGGTCCCACTGGGTTTGGCTGGATTTGGGGGTTCCTTGGGCTTGGGGTTCAGCAGTTTTGGGGTCCTGCTGGGTTTGGGGGTTCCTTGGGTTTGGGGTTCAGCAATTTTGGGGTCCCAATGGGATTGGCTGGATTTGGGGATTCATTGGGTTTGGAGTCTTCTGATTTCGGGATGCCGACGAGTTTGGGGGTTTGGCCGGATTTGGGGGTTCCTTGGGTTTGGAGTCTTCTGATTTTGGGATCCCGCCGGGTTTTGGGGTCTGGCTGGATTTGGAGGTTCATTGGGTTTGGGGTTCAGCAATTTTGGGGTCCCACTGGGTTTGGGGTTCAGCAATTTTGGGGTCCCGCTGGGTTTGGCTGGATTTGGGGGTTCCTTGGGTTTGGAGTCTTTTGGTTTCGGGATCCCACCAGGTTTGGGGGTCTGGCTGGATTTGGGGTTTATTGTGTTTGGGGTTCAGCAATTTTGGGGTCCCACTGGATTTGGGGGTTCATTGGGTTTGGGGTTCAGCAATTTTGGGGTCCCACTGGGTTTGGCTGGATTTGGGGATTCACTGGGTTTGGAGTGTTTTGGTTTCGGGATCCCACTGGGTTTGGGGGTCTGGCTGGATCTGGGGGTTCTTTGGGCTTGGGGTTCAGCAATTTTGGGGTCCCACTGGGTTTGGCTGGATTTGGGGGTTCCTTGGGTTTGGGGTCTTCTGATTTCGGGATCCCGCTGGGTTTGGGGGTCTGGCTGGATTTGGGGGTTCCCTGGGTTTGGGGTTCAGCAGTTTTGGGGTCCCGCTGGGTTTGGGGGTCTGGCTGGATTTGGAGGTTCATTGGGTTTGGGGTTCAGCAATTTTGGGGTCCCACTGGGTTTGGCTGGATTTGGGGGTTCCTTGGGTTTGGGGTTCAGCAATTTTGGGGTCTGGCTGGATCTGGGGGTTCCTTGGGTTTGGGGTTCAGCAGTTTTGGTGTCCCGCTGGCTTTGGGGTCCGTTGGCTTTGGGGTTCAGCAATTCTGGGGTCCCGCTGGCTTTGGGGGTTCCTTGGCTTTGGGGTTCAGCAGTTCTGGGGTCCCGCTGGCTTTGGGGTCCGTCAGTTTTGGGGTCCCCAGGCACCTCGACGGACGTGAGCCGCTACGCGGGGGAGCTGGAGCACGTCTTCGAGGCCACCACGGCCGGGGTCCCCATCCAGGCCCCCCAGCTCGACATCAACACCGTGGCGGC
>NW_016693614.1:0-1559 GCF_001604755.1 Lepidothrix coronata | reverse complement strand
CTGAGTCTGCGTTGGGAGATGCTGGGATGTCCCTGGGATTACTGGGATTACTGGTTTATACTGGCGTGTGCTGGTTTATCCCAGTTCGTACTGGTCTTTACTGGTCTGTGCTGGTTCGTAGCAATTGGCACTGATAAACGTTGGTTTATATGCGTTTGTACTGGTTTTTACTGGTCTGTACTGGTTCATAGTGGTTGACACTGGTACATGTTGGTTTATACAGGTCTGTACTGGTCCATACTGGTTTACACTGGTGCGTGCTGGTTTACAGGGCTTTGTACTGGTTTGTGCTGATTTGTGCTGGTTTGTACTGGTTTATACTGGTCTGTATTGGTCCATACTGGTTCGTACTGGTTTACACTGGTGCATGGTGGTTTTTACGGTTTGGTACTGGTTTGTACTGGTTTGTACTGGTTTGTACTGGTTTATAGTGCTCCGTACTGGTCCATACTGGTTTACACTGGTGCGAGCTGATTTACAGGGCTTCATACTGGTTTATACTGGTCTGTACTGGTCCATACTGGTTTACACTGGTGCATGCTGGTTTATACTGGTCTGTACTGGTCTGTACCTGTCCATATTGGTTGATACTGGTGTGTGCTGGTTTATGCTGGTTGATAGTGGTTTATACTGGTCTGTACTGATTTATACTGGTCTGTACTGGTCCATGCTAGTTCATAGTGGTTGACGCTGGTGTGCTGGTTTGTACTGGTTTATACTGGTCTGTACTGGTTTATACTGGTCTGTACTGGTCTGTGCCAGTTTGTAGTGATTGACACTGGTGTGTGCTGGTTTATACTGGTCTGTACTGGTTTACCCTGCTTTGTACTGGTTTATGCTGGTCCGTACTGCTTTGTACTGGTTTATGCTGATTTGTGCTGGTTTGTACTGGTTTGTACTGGTCTGTACTGGTCTGTACTGGTTTACCTTGGAGTGTGCTGATTTATACTGGTCTGTACTGGTTTACCTTGGTGTGTGGTGGTTTGTACTGGTCTGTACTGGTTTACCCTGGTGTGTGCTGGTTTGTACTGGTCTGTACTGGTTTGTACTGGTCTGTACTGGTTTACCATGGTGTGTGCTGGTTTGTACTGGTCTGTACTGGTTTATCCTGGTGTGTGCTCGTTTATACTGGTCTGTACTGGTTTGTACTGGTCTGTACTGGTTTACCGTGGTGTGTGCTGGTTTGTACTGGTCTGTACTGGTGTCCCCCCCCCAGGAACTGGCCGACCTCCCGGACTATCCCAAGCTGCGTTTACATGAGTCTGTACTGGTGTATATGGGTCCGTACTGGTCCCTGCTGGTCTGTACTGGTCTGTACTGGTTTATACTGGTCCGTACTGGTCCCTACTGGTCCGTACTGGTCCATACTGGTGTCCCCCCCCAGGAACTGGCCGACCTCCCGGACTATCCCAAGCTGCGTTTACATGAGTCTGTACTGGTGTATGGGTTCATACTGGTCCATACTGGTCTGTACTGGTTTATACTGGTCCATACTGGTCCATACTGGTGTCTCCCCCCCAGGAACTGGCCGACCTCCCGGACTATCCCAAGCTGCGTTT
>NW_016693613.1:0-1559 GCF_001604755.1 Lepidothrix coronata | reverse complement strand
AGGAGCGAAAGGTCTCGCGGGTCCTCTTGCGCTTCTCCTCGATGCACTGCAGGTCACCTGGGGGGACAGCAGGGACCCCGTGACACCAGGGACACCCCAGGGACACGAGGGACACCCCAGGGACACCCCAGGGACATCCTGGGACACCCCAGGGACACGAGGGACACCCCAGGGACACCCCAGGGACACCCAGGGACATCCTGGGACACCCCAGGGACATCCAGGGACACCCCAGGGACACGAGGGACACCCCAGGGACATCCAGGGACACCCCAGGGACACGAGGGACATCCCAGGGACACCCAGGGACACCCCAGGGACATCCTGGGACATCCTGGGACACCCAGGGACACCCCAGGGACATCCAGGGACATCCAGGGACACCCCAGGGACACCCCAGGGACATCCAGGGACATCCTGGGACATCCAGGGACATCCAGGGACACCCAGGGACATCCTGGGACATCCTGGGACATCCAGGGACATCCAGGGACACCCAGGGACACCCCAGGGACACCCAGGGACACGAGGGACACCCCAGGGACACCCCAGGGACATCCAGGGACATCCTGGGACATCCCAGGGACATCCAGGGACACCCAGGGACATCCAGGGACATCCTGGGACACCCCAGGGACATCCAGGGACACCCCAGGGACACCCCAGGGACACCCCAGGGACACCCCAGGGACATCCAGGGACATCCTGGGACATCCCAGGGACATCCAGGGACACCCAGGGACACCCCAGGGACACCCGGGGACATCCAGGGACACCCCAGGGACACCCCAGGGACACGAGGGACACCCCAGGGACATCCTGGGACACTCAGGGACACCCAGGGACACCCCAGGGACATCCAGGGACACCCAGGGACATCCAGGGACATCCAGGGACATCCGGGGACACTCAGGGACACCCAGGGACATCAGGGACATCCTGGGACACTCAGGGACATCCAGGGACATCCAGGGACATCCGGGGACACCCCAGGGACATCCTGGGACATCCAGGGACATCCAGGGACATCCTGGGACACCCCGGGGACATCCAGGGACACGAAGGACACCAAGGACACCCAAGGGACATCCAGGCAGTCCGAGGGTCGCTGCAGCCCCAGGGACCCGAAAGGACCCCAGACCCACAAAAAGGACCCCATAACCCCCCACAACCCCCCAAATCCCCCCCAGACCCACCCTGGTGGGGCAGGTAGCGGAAGTCCACGGGGTTGGAGCGCTGGCGGTCCGAGGGTCGCTGCAGCCCCAGGGACCCGAAAGGACCCCAGACCCACAAAAAGGACCCCAGACCCACAAAAAGGATCCCATAACCCCCCCATAACCCCCCAAATCCCCCCCAGACCCACCCTGGTGGGGCAGGTATCGGAAGTCCACGGGGTTGGAGCACTGGCGGTCCGAGGGTCGCTGCAGCTCCATGCGCACGGTGACGGGCTGGCGCAGGGAGGGGTCCCGGAACGGGGGGGTCCGGAACACGATGGCGACCTGGCGGTGGACGTCGGCCTGCGCGAAGGAGCCCTTGGCCTCCCAGCCCTCGGCCCAGAA